>NC_056746.1:713022857-713090357 GCF_019279795.1 Protopterus annectens
CACCACTGCTTCCCAGACCACCGGCAGGATACCACCAGTGGGAGAGACCTGCAAGGTCTAAACTTGAAACATATACATCGATGTCCCTTGTGGGACACCAAAAATTAATGATCGGAGCCAGTCCCGGTAATGATTTATCAAGTCAGGCTGTAGATGTACACGGACCAGTAGGTTGTGCAAGCCTAATAACCCATGGGTCGACACAAAGTACGACATGTGTCCCGACACAGGGAGAGTGGGCAGTGTGTAGTGGTGAGTTTATACCCCACCTGTACCCACAGTATGGATGACTGCTGTAGAGGAGTGGCAGGTGGGGTAACTATGGGTATGCGATTATGGGCCTAGGCGTGCAGGTGTTGGCTGGCAGAACCATATTAGGACCACCCCGGGGATGTAAGTAATATTCTGATATGGGCATAGCTGATGCCCATACCTCCCAACCCCTAAGAGCACATCCACTGGATAGGCCGTAAACCATTGGGGGAACACATAGGGACCATACCATTGAACTGTCCCCAATTACCAGGGACATCCCTGATTTTGACTCAGATTCTAACTTTGTCCCACCTAAACCCGCCTAGAACTAGTGATATTAGGAGGAAAGGTGGTGGATTACACATAATGAATAACGACAACAATTAAGAGTCATAAACAGCATGTACCTCAGACAATGTGTATGAATACATATGCTGAGTCTGTCAATGTGTCAGGTTGATAGCACCAATGATTTAAATGTGTCCCTGATGTTGTTATGCCATGTCCCTGATTTAGTCTTAATTTTTCCCCAATCTTATGAGAGGTCTGATAGGGACAGAAAGTACATATTCCACTGACTACCTTAGAAAGATGATAGAATAATAGGTATGCAGTAGCATGACTCGGCTGACAGATATGGGTCCCAAAACCGAATTACTTGTCTGTATTGAAGAGTCTCATTTCCCATGTATCAGCCAGATGGATGCAGATTGTAAGAGAAACACACAAATAATATGAATAAAACACTGGACAGGCCGCTGATTCTGTACAGTCGAACGGCATGCTGTCGCCTAATGGGCAGCCATTCCCGATACTGTAGGCATGTAATCCAATGTAATAGGCATCACAGGGTAATATTGTTGTCCTTGCTCCCACCCAGGGGTGTGAGTGTTAGATGCAAGCACCAATGTCAGTGCATTTGCAAGTGTGGGAGCAAGTGGGTGTATGCCTGTTTGGCCGCCAGTATGCAAGTATTACACTGGTAAAGCAATATAGAGGCTAATTGAGTGTAAGAATCTGTAACCAGAGGTTAGCATTGCATAACACCACGCAAAAACATGCACACCCACTCACAACTTGTTTAATGTGCCTTAATCCCTCCGTATCCAATGGCCTTGTTCTGCCCTGCAACAAAATGAACGGTCTCTGCAAGGCTCAAAACCTGGACCCTGCACAGGCAGCTAATGTGATTTATCAATAAGCCATGGCAGATATACAGACATTGGACCTTATCACAAACATATCATCCAGCGCAGTCATTCAACAGTATAGGAAATGTATTCCATCATGTAGATATATGTGTGAGTGTTTATGTCCAGCATATAGGTACATACATATATAGAGATATATCAGGAACATACCATGTGACAACAAAACATTACAAATGAATGAAAAGGGAAACACCATTGATGCCTGTATTATGTAGTGGTGTTTCCCCATGTAATATCAAGACTCCTCCAGACAGACATGTGTCATTCATACACGCAAACATTTGTACATTGGCCGTATACATCACTCTGTGCATGTTATTTACATTAACATAACAGTTCCTGTCCAATCATTATGTGAGAACAATACTCTTGCAAGGTGCTGTGTGTGACATCATTATCATGATAAAGGTAAATGGGGTAACCATAGAGGGACCAGTATTGTTGTGTGTATAATGGGGTCGTCCGCATCATGTGTACCTGGGACATTTAGGAGTCATGTGCATACTAGGATAGTGCGCCTGAGATACTGGGGTGAGGACAACAGGAGTATGTTGTGATGCATATTAAAAGGGTTACATGTGTCCAGTGGACATGTGTGTGAAATGGACAGCTATGTATGGGGCAAATGTTGTTCTAGGAATCAATTGGCCTTATGTTTCCGTAGGGTGAGAGTGGGATGTGGGAGAAGGAAAGTAGACATGCCTGTGGAGGATAGGTAGTGTAGGATGACAGACAACACAGCATGCAGGGTCATTATATGACACATGTGGGGGGATTCACCTCAGACAGGGAAGGGTGTTTGGCATTCACATGCCCATGAGCCCCCAGTTGTAAACAGTGGGACAGAGGTCCCCAGCCATGGGCAGCCACCACTGCACCAAAACAGCTACAAAGGTGGTAGTACTGGGTGCTGTCTAGGAGGGGCAGCCTCACCCTGTAAATGCAACACTCTGCCCTTGAGCTGGTGTATCTGGCCTCGAAACCCCTTATTGAGCCCCCTACACACCACATCCAGGACCATACGGCAGCGGACATGATCCTATCTGGAACTGCTCCCAGGGGGGACAAGCTCCATTCTCAGTGGTGTACCACCAGAAGGTGGTGCAGAGCCAACAGAGGTGGAGGTCCAAGGCTGGCTCCAGATGTGCTGGTGCCTGGTGCCATGGCCAGCTGAATTGGGACAGGTGGTTCTGTCAGGAGCTCCAAACCCATACAACCTATGGTGTTGCAGTTAAAACACAGATATGACTTACTAATAGTCAACAGCAGTCAGGATTACTTACAACAGCATGCATAGATATGACCTTCAAACCAACACAACAGATGGTATCCATTTGCAGAGGGAGCACAACACATGCATATATACTGCATGACATCTGTACAAAGTGTAGAAGACGTGTGGCTGCAGCTATGAACAGTGGCCAGTTATTGGCACGTCACTGGAACCCCAGACGGTGTCTGTCATACCACTGTTCCATGGGACATATGTCCAGTCAGGAATGCAATGGCAGTAAGACATCACTATCACCATGTACTGGCTGCAACCCTCACACTATGCCCTTGCTGTTGTCAGATGTGTGTTCAGTGAGTAACACAGTAAACAAATGGTTCCACACACTGACCAGTCCACAGATGGCACTACAGATGGGGGTCCATCATGAACAGAGCACTGTCTTGTCAGTTGTAAAACATGCAGAATAACCATTACCACAGATAACTTGCTAAACAGACAGTAGTCTCAATGAAGCATAGCTACACTTACATGCTGTAGTCATGTCTGGCACATCACCCTCCTGTCTGTAGGCTATTTCCCCAATGTGTATGTTGTTTGAGGAACATCCAGATATCATCTGTGATGCCATTTCCAAACACCAGATACAGGTACCACACACAGCGACTCTCATGGGCAAACACCAACATGATGTCCCTGGTTATTGTACTGTGTTTTTCATGCGAAAGGCTATGGGAGCATCATCACAGCTGTTCCACATGCTATCAGCTAGAGGAGGACTGCAATAGGTGCAGAGGCCATCCCCTGATCATGACGACCACATACGTTGCACAAACTGCTGCTGAGCAGGTATACACCTCCACATCCACCAGAGAGTGTGTGGGAGGGACAGAGAGAAGCAAAGTACATCAGAGAAGGGCTTGGAGAGTAAAACCTAAGCATCATCTGTCACACACCTACCAGTACTGGGGTCAGACCCCTGACCGACTAGTCATTACTATTACTATTACAAGTGCATGCAGTTACTCAATGTGCCACAAAGCTGACATGTTGGTGTGCTGTAGGAACACATATGTGTGTTGGTGAGCGACATCTGCAACAGAGATATAGTAGACATGCATTAGGTGTAGCACACATGGCTGTCCACATGAATGGATGTCATTGTCAACACAACCACATTTTCTAATGGACTCACATTGACACTCTTTGACAGGCCCACAAATACATACCCTAACTACATAGATTGCCACACTGCAGTAATACACAGGTACTATATGCACCACAGGGGATATCCGGAGGTGCTATGGGCTAGGGCATGTGAACGTGTTTGACATCTGTTGGTATGCCTATGGGAGTTATACTGGGAGTGACTGTGGTTGGGAGTATCATACCCCACATGCAGACACAAAGTGCCAGTACTGACATGCATGTGTGCATTGCTTCATGGGTGTGTAGTGGTCATCTGTGCAAGATGGCTGTACAAGGCTCTATGAGGGGTAATCCTTGGCATCATGCCACCCAACAGTGGTGTGCAGTGTGGTACATGGGTGTAGTGTCTGCAATGTCCCACACAGATGGGTATTGTATGAACCGCCCTGACATCCTGGATATCATTCTGTATGGCCATAGCTTTGCAATGCATGCCATCTGTGTTTGATAGCCCTTGACATGGACATTGCCTGGGATGTGCATGTCCCACATTAATGTACAGTGACATGTACAGGTGTAACTAGTTTGGCTGGTACATGTTGTGTACACACAGACTGTTATCCTCCGATATGTCAATTCTGGCCTGGTGTGGCAGAACCTGCTTATAATCAGCAGGTTGACTATGCACTTGCATTGATAGCATGATACAGGTATTCCCTTGTGTCAGTGGCATTGGTCCATACAGGGCACATGTGTACAGCATTGTATGGTCTCTGTGGATCACATTTGATGTCACCACATATGTTGCAGGCAACTAGTGGGGAACATAGTGAAAGAACATTGTCCGCAATTATGTGCCTATTGCACTGCTGTACAGGGTGTCATGTCCTCTGCAGCCCACTATGCCTACTATCTGTCACCAATGTGCAGGGTACTAGCAACATAGTGAGATATTTTAGGCAAGTGTGTTTGTGTATGACACATGGGTTCAGAACATATTCTGGGTACTAGTAGTGTTGCATACTTTGTTCACCAGGCCTTTTGTCAGATGTAGGGGTATAGCTTGCCAACGCAGTCCCATGGCTTACTGACAGCTGTACTCCTCATGAGGTGGGCATTGTGACATACGACAGACACCATATAGGAAAAATACAAAATCTGCTTCTCAACATGTCAACTGGTTTGACACACACAGCCACCTCCACACAGGGTCTGACAGTCAGACACACACCTACCATGTCCTGGAATTGAACCCTTTCCTAACTAGTTTATTACACTACAGCAATACACAGTTACAGCATGCACTACAGAGGATAGTGGGTTGCAGTAGTCCTAGAGGTGTAGTCCTAGGTGTGTGACATCAGCAGGATTGCCAAAGGTGGCCATGTGAATTGTACAGAGTGTGCATACTCTGAAAAGCATTGTTCTTGTCTCAGGCAGACAGAGACACACACACAATTGGACTCTCTCGGAAGAGGACCCCTATCAAACTAGTTTTTCATACTACAGCAATATACAGTTACAGCATGCACTATGGAGTATACTGGATTACAGCAGTCCTAAAGGTGCATTCCTAGGTGGGTGACATCACCAGGATTGCCAAAGGTGGTCATGTGAATTGTACAGAGTGTGCATACTCTAAAAAGCATTGTTCTTGTCTCAGGCAGACAGAGACACACACACAGGTGGACTTTCTCAGAATAGAACCCCTACCTAACTCATTTTTCACACTACATCAATATGCAGTTACAGCACGTGCTACAAAGAATACTGGGTTACAGTAGTCCTAGAGGTGTATTCCTAGGTGGGTGACATCAGCAGGATTGCCAAAGGTGGTCATGTGAATTGTACATAGTGTGCATACTCTAAAAAGCATTGTTTTTGTCTCAGGCAGACAAAGGCACACACACATGCACAGTTGGACTCTCTCGGAATAAAACCCCTACCTAACTAGTTTTTCACACTACAGCAATATGCAGTTACAGCACACACTATGGAGAACACTGGATTACAGCAGTCCTAGAGGTGTATTCCTAGGTGTGTGACATCAGCAGGATTGCCAAAGAAGGGCATTCCACATGTACTGCAGCTCGTACATGTCTGTTACCTGCGTGTACCCATTGCTTACTGTCACGACAACACATTTACACCTGCATACAACCGGTTAAAAGTGTTTTATGCAGTCCTAATTGACAGTATTAAAAAGGCTTGCGGGTCCTGAACCCTGAACCATGTACACTGAGGTCACTGGACGTACCACTAAGCCATCTGGGTTGTACACATGTTGCATGGACTCTATAATGCACATCCTACCACAGGTATTCCACAGTACTGAAAACAAATTGGTCGGTCCCTTTGTGTACAGATGTACAGTAGCCTTGAATGTACTGTACTCTGTGAAACAACAGAGACAAGTCTACATCGGTACAACTGTCATAAGTACATATATATATATGCACCTACGGAATGTGTACACACACACACATATATATACATTATATATATATATATATATATATATATATATATATATATATATATAAACATGTCTGAATGCCCTTTATGACACAGAAGGTTTCCAAAGGAACTGACGTGTACACAAAACAGAGGCATCGCCTGTGTCAAAACATTTAAATCATAAGCAGTTCGCCAGAGAAGGCATGGTTGTTGTGTATCTGGAGTTTGGGATGGGGAATGATGGCTATTGTAATCTACCCCAGGGATTGTGTAGTTAGGGTGGGGGATTGATGGGTATGGACCTACACCATGGTGACCACTCAGATCCAGACTTGTGGGCCATAATAGTGGTATGGACCATACCAGGTGGTGGTGTACACATATTCATAAAGGCTACTCACATGTACGGACCACTACTCTGACATAACACAGCACAGATCAGTCAGGTACAGGTGACAGTGGCAAATGCAGCATCCTAGGTTGTATCCACACATACATCCACCACGTTGTTCCCAGACTACCAACACACATCCATGTGTGGTATGACATAGTATGGTAGACCACCAGATACCCCTCAATTGGTGGACTGTACCTAGGCCTACATCAACTGTGCAATGTACCCATGTACAGACATAGCTGCATAATATGTTATGCAATGCAATAATACCACTGTTTGTAGCCTGCTCAGTTGTTCACATAACAGGGCCCCTCAGATGTTGTCAGCATTAACACGGTTGACTGTTGCTGTACACCAGTAACCAACAGCCTCATGGTTGGATATGACCTAACCATACCTGCCCTGAATATGTGCATCCCAAACTCATACAACATATATCACATTACCATAGCTTTCATTTACCTTTCTACATACAGGTGGCTACAGCCGTTACACACATGCACATGGCAAATAGCATGCTAACAGTACATAAGGTCCGATATCTGTGTTGACAGAGGTAATATCTCTTCTCTACTGGTCACCCATGACATCTATCATATCATACAAAACCCCATGTGGCATGTATGACTTTAGCCAAGTCCACCTAATGCAATGCCTACAAACATACCCAAATAACAGGACCATAGGACCTACACATGGCCTGTATTGACAGACTTGGGGAAATCCAGCTCTGCACTGTATGTTCCTGTGTAGTCACAGGTGATATATTCATGACATGTACAGCCATGTGTGGCCACAGCTCCTACATATACCCCATATCAAGAATTGCAAGCCATGCATGCTGTGTGCTGTCTGGACATTAGCCTTAGTACCACAATAGACAGTACATGCTGGGGTGAGAAGTTTACAAGCCACAGATGCTCGGCTATGTCTCACACATGGTGTGGGGAAGTGGGAATGTTTCCTCTTGACCTGCTAGTGCATGTACTGATGTGGACCGCATATGTGTGCATGTATTGCTGTTTGTGTATATTCCATGTGTGTGCAGTGTCTGATGTCTGAAGGTGAATGTTGTCTTAGTACATCATGCTGTTGCAATACAGTCTCAACATTGCCAACTGTATATGGTGATATGATCTAAGTACAGTAAGCCATACATGAGGTATGGACGGATGTTTGGACATGACTTCTATGTGGTGGGGCTTCTTTGCAGATGAATGATTACAGAGGACAGTTCACAGTTATGTAACAGCCAGGCCTACAATAACCTGTGTACCTGCTAAGGTCAGGTTTGTTAATTGAAGTGGAAGACAGACAATGTAGAATGCTGTAAGGGTGACACTGAAGGCAAACCCCATGACACCTGTAACAGTAATACCTCCCCTGTGCATATATTGTGCATATATCAGCACAGCTGTCATAGGAAAGAGTCAGTAAGCATTTTACCGGATGTGATAGTGCTGCACTGCTGTAGTACCTTTCATGAGATAGCCATATGTTTGATTCACAGTACTGGCACATGTGGGTGTGTGTCCATATATGTCACATATGGTTGGAAATACATCCCACATGTTATCACTCTCCTGAACACTGTTGGAGACAGCGGTACAGAGTGAAGTGTACAAAGAATGCCATAGGCATGTGGTTGAACCACACACATGTAAAGTGTCTGTATGTGTGTGACATAGGTGTATATCTTTGTGAATGCCAGTGTGTGTGTGTGTGTGTGTGTGTGTGTGTGTGTGTGTGTGTGTGTGTGTGTGTGTGTGTGTGTGTGTGGCTGTCCGGTACCTGGCATGAGGCTGTACATTACCATAGTGGAATGTTAATGCCCCTTCCCCCATCCACTCAAAGCAATGTAGCATGCCTGTTGATAACATCAATCATAGACGGGCATACAAACTGCCTGTTAACATGTACGCCCTGGGGTGTGACCTGTTGTTACATAGCCTACTGATGGACCCCCCTCCCCACATACACTCACTGCACTTTAGTATCCCTGTTGCTGTCCTCGATCTTAGGACATTCCAACTACCTGCACATGTTAATCTCTGTGGCGCGTCTTGTAATTGCATAGTACTATAATGATGATATGCACATAGGCAGGGCTGACATCCAAACACTGGCAACTGTGTGCGTGTGTCAGAGTGTGTGTTACTGTGTCTGGGCTCCCTGAGTGTGTGGGTGTGTCTGTGTTTGCATGCTGTCATGGCAGTGGGTATTACTGCTTCCCAATGTGATGCCACTATTTCCACCTGCCTTTACCATTGTCATCCAGCATACCACACTTTTATCCACTCCGCACTCCAGGTAACTATACATGTGATGTCACTCACTATGGATGCAATGGCTCTGAACACATTAGCTTCCTACACAGCTATCATGCACTTGGATCATTAGAACAGTAAACATAATTAAAACATGTGAGAATATAACTGTGTTGTGGAAGCTACAAAGTGCATGCAGGTATTGTCATACTGACCTGGGGTAATCAACATGTACATATGGGACTCCCGCGTACACCAACATCCCCCGGCACATGCATGTACACCTGAAAGAGGAAGGCAGAATATCAGGATCAACATGCTGTTAGTGTTGTTATACATGATACATGCTGTCAAACATACAAAATGCATTCCAAAACCACAATACATGTTATGTCTGCTGCCTGCCAACACTACTCAACAATATTATCCTACAATTGTCTACCTAGTATGTTCACCCTGTGCATCAGACCGTATGAACATGTCCCTGCACCGATGGTGTGGATGACAGGGATGCAACACAGGCATCATCATATGCACAGGGTGATGTTTGCCAGAGGCCTAGGCTATGCCATTGGATGACATCATGCATGTGTGTTTGGGCCTGTGATATCATTGGGCATTTGTGGATGTTATGCGTGCATGTGTGTGTTTGCATGCACACAGGACTTGCATGAGGCTGGCCTACACATGGGGTAATACTGACAGCTGCAGACTGTACAAGTCAGGTGTCACAGTTCACGGTGTCCGGCCATGGCCACTTGACCTGTGCCTGACAGGGGTTGCATGGACACTACCAGGCAGAGGTCCAGATTGGGTACCGTCTGATGACACATGTCCACTGGAATAGTGTCCCTCTTGGGACCATCCTGGACCATGTGCACGTGGCCTGCTGCATCCTGGTTTGGAGTGCACAGCACCAGCAGCACTGCTGCTGCTACCACCACTATGGGAGGGGGCATGTGCAGTAGCATGTTCACATAGACCTTGAACAGGTGATGTAGCTGGCCTACGTCCACGTGTTCAACACCTCACTCCCACCAGATTTTCCAGCACAGACATTCCACGCTCGAGGATTGACATGCCACAGTCAAGGACTCTCACCATGTCACCCAATCATCTAGCCATAACATCTGCATGATGTTGGTGAGCATTTGCAAGTCCCTGGATGTTGTTGGTTAATGCACAGACAGCAGCCCTCTGAAGCCTCAGACTGTCTTTGTTGTGCCATTCAGCACATGCCTGTGCCTCCATTACAGCCCAAAACATGCATCTGGTAACACCATCTGATGTGCTTGGTCCTGCAGAGGCATGTTGGCTAGTGGTCCTCCTACGAGCAGCACTGGGCGCATGACTGTGTGGGACATCACCTGTCTGTTGACTGGGAGCATGGTGTGCAGGCACACCTTCCATAGTCACCCCACTTCCCTGTCCCATGGTAAAACCCACCAACTGTCCTTCCTCTATGGCCGGTGGTGATGGAGTATGTGCAGGCAGGGGAACTGTGTGCGAGGATGAGGGGGAGACTGGAGGAATGGCAACCAATGGCACAGATTCAGCCCCTGACAACCCTGCCTGTGCCCCAATCATACTATCATCACTGCTAGAGTCTGTGGTGACACTAACATTAGGTGGACCGCAGGAGGGCAACCCACCTACATCAACACCTGTGAGGGGAAGACAAGAACTGTACATTACAAGTTATACCTGACACACAAACACATACACACACACACACACACACACACACACACATAGACACATAGATTAACACACGCACGCACACACACACACACACACACACACACACACACACACACACACACACACAGACACACACACAGACACACACAGAGGCACACACAGACACACAGACACACACAGAGACACACAGAGACAGAGACACACAGATATACACAGAGTAGAACACACAGACACACACAGACACACACAGACGCACATGCTGCATGCATGTGATATGGTGGATGGCATTCAGCATAGACAGTTATAGTTTCAGTTTAGGCAATTATAGTGGTAATCATCCATCCCTGAGTTGCACACAACAGCATGCATGTGGTATAGCAGATGGCATGCACCTTACATAATTATAGTGGTGGTTAGTATACATAACTGTATTGCACTCTTTGTGTTAGTAGCCTATGCCCCATACCTGCAACACAATGCATGCAATATGCACCATTGCACTGCACTGCCATGGTGTGTGCAACATACACCACATGTTAATGGACCATCACTGACCTTTGTACATCTGCCACTGATGCTTTGTGTTGGCCACCACCCCTATGTGGGAGGACATGAGCAGTAGGGTATGTCGACTGCATAGTATGTTTGCCTGAGCCCTAGCTTGCATATCTTCCCCAAAGCAGTGCATGTCTGTTCAACATTATTCTGCCTACCCCTGAGCTGAGTGTAAATATTGTGTATGTGGCTGTACACACATGTTTGACATGGCTGTCCCTACTTTGCAATGGTGCCACAGACCAGCACAGGTGTACAGTAAAAAGCTCCAAGACCGTCAAATGAAGACAATAATTCGTTGAAAAGGCAAATCCTTTATTCCGTAGCTAGATTATAAAATCCAAAGGTCAGCAGAGTAAAAAAAACAAAATTTTCTAAAACAGGTAGACTAACCAGTACCCCTGGCAATGGGGGAGATGATGTTTTTCAGCCAGACACCCACCACGCTCCACGCAGGAGTGAGCGTTTGGCTGAAAAAGACAAGAGACAACGTGAGCAGGATTTTCCTATACACCCCGGGAGGCCCAGGGCATGGGGTCCCAAACCACAGAGGACAGGGTGGAGGTGGACGAACAAACAATATTAGAAAACTGCATTCAAGATGTTGCAAATTCCCCCTATGAAATCTGCCCCTGCATTCAACCTAAGGAACATGCTGTCCTGCTTAGCACTAATATCACTGCAACCAAACACGCCAACTGCACTATTTTCAGGAAAAATGATTTCACTATTTATAACTACACAGATCTTGTAGTTAATGACACAGCTTTCAATCTTTTCACTAAAGGATTTCATTTTGTCCCTACTAACAGAGCAAACTTGGCCCAGTTATTAGTTGACCTCAAGTTATTCATCAGAGGACTCAACCTCAAACACTTCTTTAAAGGACAAATTTGGCAACCCACAGGATTGTGTAGGAAAAGCACCTTCAACCCCCCTACACACCCGCTTCTTAGGTTGTACGAGGAACTAATTGAACAGGACTTACGAAACATGTATGAAAATCCCCCCAGACCACACTTAACAAACTTGAATACTGAAGATTTTAAATACATCAACAAACTGTTTGAAGAACATATCAGGATTATGAAACCTGATAAAGGTGGTGGTGTGGTTCTCATGTATGAGTCCGCCTACGAGGCTAGTATGCACCATGTTTTGCATGATGATACGCAATACTGTTTCATCTCTAGAAATGAATGCAATATTGCACTTGCAAAAATTAAATCCTCTTTATATGACAACCTACTACAGGGATTCATAAACGAAAAACTCTACAACTTCTTGATTGTTAACAAACCAATTATTCCGGTCATCTTTGGAATCCCAAAGACCCACAAGGGCATCAGCCCGTTGATATTTAGACCTATTGTCTCGGGTGCAGGGGGTGCGACTGAACCTATTGCCAAGTTTATTGACTATGTTACTAAACAACACACCCATGCCCTCACTCATGTGTGCAAAGACTCATGGGAATTTTTGAAACTTTTCCCTGTTTCCAATTGCCCTCCCTCCTCTTTTTTGGTGACTATTGACATCAAAGACCTCTTTTCCAGCATTCCCCATTCCACAGGGCTAGAATGGTTCACTGATTTTTTCACCAAAGAAACCAACCTGAGCAACAACTTCATCAATTTAATCATTGACATGATGAACATGGTCTTAAACAATAACTACATTTTCTTCAACGGAGAACTATTTAAGCAGTTAAAAGGAGTGGCAATGGGTGCCTCCTGTGCTACCAATTACGCAAACGTGGTACTACACAGATGGGAACAAGAGTACATATTTGGCACGACTTGGGCACAGTTTCTCACCTTTTACTGCAGATACCTTGATGACATCTGCCTTATTTGGAAAGGTACAGAAGACCAGCTATCGAGTTTCCTGCAACACATCAACAGCACTACGGAGTTTTTGACCTTTACACATAACATCAGCCATGAAGAATTGCACTACCTTGACGTCACTATTCACAGGGACCCCCAATCTTTGGAATTACACTCCAAGGTTTACAGGAAACCAACTTTCTCAAACTCTCTACTACACTATGAGAGTCAGCATCCGCTTCATCAAAAGAAAGGCATAGTAAAGGGACAACTCATAAGAGCATCAAGAATGTGCAGCAGACTTTCTGACTTCCTAGAAGAGATTCAGAATCTACATTGTATGTTCATTGAAAGAGGTTACCCTGTCAACTTGCTCAATTCTCTAACAGATGAAATTCTTACCAAAAGAGACACTTTATACTCTCCACTGTTTGGATGCATGCAAGTGCAGATCCCCAACCTCACACAACAACAAAACAAAGAAAAGGACGGCAACTTCATCTACACCTTTTCTGACAACTCCGAACAAATTGAAACTATTGTTTCAAAATATTGGTTTGTATTGGCTGGTAATGATGATTTTCGGAACATTATTCCAGACAAACCTAATTTTGTGAGGAAGAGGGGGCAAAACCTCAAAGAAATCTTTGAGAAGAAACTCACAACAACTACCCACAACTCACAACACAATAAAGGCACTTTCAAATGTGGTGCCTGCAAGCAGTGTCCTCTCATTACAAATAAATCTTACATTTACCTAAAATCTAGACACACTTACATCAGATCTCCTGGCCACTTCTCATGTGGAACCAAAGGAGTTGTTTACATCGGGCTCTGCATCACCTGCGGTGCCTTTTACATAGGTAAAACTGAGAGAGAATTCAGGAAAAGGTTGTACGAACACACTTATGACATTGAAAAGAAAAAGGAAAGTAATGCCTTTTTCAAACACTCACTTACATGCCCCAACTACAAACTGTCCTTCATGATCCTTGAGCAAGTGAACCCCAGCACTAGAGGAGGTGACTGGGAATCAACCCTGTAATACAGGGAGCTGATTTGGCAGCTTAGGTTAGATGCAGGTAGGCCTCCGGGGTTAAATGGCACACTTAGCATAGGCTCAGTATTAAAGCTTAGAAGAGCCAGGCTGTAATATGTGTTACTATACCACTACCACCTCACACCCTATTTTACACATATTTTACACATTTCTCACAACCTACCAATTGGGTGATATCTATGTGCACTATAACATCAATCTCAAGATTAACAAAACTGTAACACACACATCTTTACCCTACCCTGTATTGTTGATTTTAAATCCATTTGGTTTACACACAACCCCCATTTTTACTACTATTTTTATCTTTATTTTCATCTACATTTTTAACATTGTTTTTTGTTGGACGATCTATGTATACAATTTCATAATGACACCTACATGGTCCATTAGTTATTCACAAGCAGTGCAGATGCTAAACATATTTTATGCACATCCGAGTGTTTTGTTTATCTGCTCATGACATTTTAAGCTGTTCCTTTAATGAGACCCAGCTGTAATCAAACATGTGATTAATTAAGATTCTTATTTAAACAGTTTCTTCCTTGTAAGAAACTGTTTTTGACTTGATAAAGCTTGGTATTACCCAAGCGAAAGCGCTTGTCTGATACTGCTGTTTTTTTACTCTGCTGACCTTTGGATTTTATTATCTAGCTACGGAATAAAGGATTTGCCTTTTCAACGAATTATTGTCTTCATTTGACGGTCTTGGAGCTTTTTCCTGGTTTTGTGTGGCTTACTTTTGGTTTTCCTTGACAGGTGTACAGTACACCAGCCTGCTGTGTGGCGTATAACCTTGCCAATCACATGTAGTATGACATGTCTTCTGCTGACGTGTTGAATGACATGCATACATGCATAGCACAATGGTTTCCTTTCCAATCTATAGTACGGTAATGGTGTCCTAATGCAGGAACATGTTATACTAACATGGGCCTTCAGCTGATGCAGTGTTGTCTGTCCACCCTACATATATGCAGGGACATACTGCACATTGAGCTGATGTGCATAGCCATTGCAGGGCATCATGTGGCTTCACAATTGCTATACAGTGTGAGCTACTGGCACAGTTCATAGCCATGACTATGTTCACATACATTACATATCTAATGTGGAATGTGACCCGCATCACCAAGGTGTATACACAATAAACCCTAATGCCAAATGTGTGACACGGGTCACAGTAGGGTATAAGGATGACACCCCTGCACATCTGCAACCATATTACTGATACCTGCCAACTATGCCCACACATGGCTAACGTACAAGTTCTCTATGTCCCACATGCCATCTGTGTACCTCACACACATAAGGAGCAGGCATGACAGTGATTTCTGACACCAGCAAGGTGACTCTACTGTATCTGTGGCAGGATGTGGATATATGTACATGTTGTGCAACACATGCATGTATTTGGATACTGTATAGGTGTATGCTTCCATGTCGTGACACACTCCAGAAGTTCAGGACATGTTATGTGGTGGTTTCATGTTATGCCTACACAAGCTGTGCACAGGCCTGTCAGCTGTTTAGTGTTTCACATCTACAATAGCACCATTACACAAAGGCCATAGTTGTATTGTGTCGAGCCAATGTACAACAGGGTGTAGACACATGTACATCACTTCTACTGTGTGCTTTGCTTCATGTCTCTGGCCATCCTCCATGACCATGTGCACACATGTGCAGCCCAATGGTTGTGATGGCCATCACCTTTCACATGTCAGTGTTATCAAATATGACATACACCCATAGTTGTCAAATGCTCCACTGAGGACAGGGTTATGGAGACAAAGGGTGGCATGTATGGGATGTGAGACTTGTTTCGTGGGATTGTTGACCAGTGTTGCAGTCAGCCCACTACATGTCATGGACATGTCCGATAGCACATGACAGTGTGTGACATTCATAGCAAGGGTATACACCACAAGGGTGTATCCTGTGGGCCAGCCATACTCCAGCTCCAACATATTAAGTGCGTGTGCACACATATGCTCTCTGTACAGTACTGTTCGTATTCCCAACATGTGTAATGCTGATATGTAGTACCTGCCCCTACAGTGGAACACACCTCCACCATTGTATTCACTGTTGTCCACACATCTGGCAATGACAGTTTGGAAGGTTTAGTGTAGGTGTTTCATATAGTCTACAGTTGTTTCACATAGGTAAACAGTGTGATGCATTGCAGGTCTGACCAGTGTCCATTACCAGGACCACCATACATTATGTGTACGTGTGTTATGGTAGATAGCATGCAATTAATATGTTCCGTGCAGTATCAAGCCTGGTAAATAATAATAATCTCACCTGAAACAGGCCGCTGTTGCTGCAAAATGCCAGAGGTACTTAAACAGGGGTGTCACAGCAGTAAGATTATCCACACCTGTGTGGTAGCTACAGGGTGCAATGTCTATGTTAGCATATAAGCCAGTACAATACACTATCCTATGGAGTATGCACATCTGTGCATACAAAGAGTAGCAGACTATAGTATGTGGCATGTGTGCATACATGCCTTGCATATGATGTTACATTACATATTGTACAGTAACACATGTAACTATGTGATATATGGTTGTGTTTTATGTGCAGTAGTGACTTACCTGGGAACTCCAGGCTTGGTGGTTGAGAGACACCCACCTCCACAATAACAGCTAACACTTGTGGATGGAGGCCTGCAGGTGTCCCCAGGTTGGCCAGTTGCTCCTCGGTAGGTGTGAGTGGGGGCTGGGTGAGTGCCCCCCACCTGTTGCACCTTGTTGCCTGGCGATTGCATTGGCACGCTGTTTCACCCATCTTATCTGGTCAGTGCAGTGTCGGCGCACCTGCTGATAGGTGCGATTGTGACCACCAACATCATTTACCCTCCTGCAGAGTTCCTTCCACATGGCATCCTGCTGCTGTGCTTCCTGTGGTACATGGCTGAAAATCACTGTGTAGTTGTCGAGGAGGTATGGGACGAGGACCTCATCCTCCAAGCGGCTGTACAGTGGGAGGCAGGTATGGGGCATACCTGAAAGACATAACAATGGAGACAGGTCACTGTAACTCACAGAGAAGTACAGCAGTACAGCTGAGCATACATGTGTATCACATTTATTAAGTTTACAAATACGTCTTTGTAGATCTACATGACAATAACACCACTGACATGTATAAGTCACACATTTGACACCTACTGGTGATGTGATGTTATCGCCATATATGTGTGTGTCATGTGATGACATTGCTCATACACCATGTGGATGTTGGCTTGACGTGGGCATGTATGTTTGCCTGTTGTGGTGTCCTTACCTATCAGCAAATGCCTGGATGTGTTCACATTAATGCAATTGACCTTAATGCTGTGTATATTCCACATATATAGTCATACATAGCCATTAGGGACATGACCTGTGACCCTGCTGACTTGCAAGCATGTATGTGTTTTGTCATAACATCTACATGGCACTGTACAGCTGTGTAGAATCCTGCCATGTATTGCCAGTGTTGCGCATGTGTAACACATGGAACAATAGCTAGCCTGATGGTATTCGCAGGGTTGGGTATTAACTATGGCATGTATGGTCATAGTGATGTGGTAGGCTATATGCTCTGGGCCATTTATGAGCCTAGGTAGACAGGTTACCTAGCTGTAGGCAACAGACAGGTAATATTCAGTGGCCAGTTCAAGCAGTGCCACAGAACAGATACACATAGTTACTGGTATGGTTGGCATGCGGTCATCACACCATGTCACAGAGAGGGGCGATGTGCAGCTCCGCTGGACAGGGATGCATAGCATTGGTGAGACTATGTTAAATGTATGAGACAGGGATCTGTCAGCCATGTTGTGATCCTTGTACTAGACAGGTGGATGTCCATGACGTAGGTGTTAATTTGGGATCAGGATGTGTTAAGTGCAGCATGTCCAACACCTGTGGGTTGGACATGCCTTGATTCAGGGTAGGCTGCATGCTACATAGTGCAGCTAGGGATTGTGATGGCCAGTGAAGGCCATGTAAACATGACTACCTGTCTTTTGTGGTGACATAACTATCAAAGGGAAGTACTGTCCATCTGCATCTCATACACACAGTTGTCATTATGATGACCGCTGCCTAGGTGGTAGTTAATGGGTACAGGGTTTGTAACATAGGGGATGACAATGCAATACTTAGCTGTTAGACTGTGGCCATACATTACACACCACACATCTGACACACCAAGGCCCTTCTGTATGTTGAACGCAGCACACAATGAGGTAAATATTGCTCCTAGTTCATAGTCATTTGCTGACATCAATAGGCTGATGCCTTCTGTGTTAGTGTATGTGGTAAAGATACCAAAGTGTATCTACCAAAAACTACCAGGAATGACTCCTGTATTACTGTAGCTGGCACTGGTTTGATGTGCGTGTATTCGTCGGACACCCTCTGTAGTGTAGGTTCTGACAGCAGTCCAGTTGCCAAACACTCCTGTGACATAGGTGTATTAATTGCTGGAACCTGTGTTCTTCCAGACAATCTGCAAATATACAGAGCTGAGTATATTTATTTAGGATATAGAGTTTGTTAATTGTTGCTTAGATCTCTGTTGAAACTGTTGTCTCCCTGTTCTGACAGACTGATCTGCAAATATACAGAGCTGGGTATATTGTATTGGTTTTTGTACTGTTAGTTGTTGCTTATATCTCTGTTGAAACTGTTTTGTCCCACCCACCCTACCTATTTTTGGTTTGTAGTTTAAATTTGGTGGCTTTTGCAGTTGCCTGGGCTACTGTAGATTTGATCTGGGACACTCCCCCAGTCCCATCTCTTGAGCACATTCTACCTAATAAACTTTTTCTGCACTTGCTTTTAGTCCTTTTTAATTTAATTGCATTTTTTAAACTGTGTTTGGTCTTATATTGCTACATACTCAAGTGAGCTAGCTTGCACTGAATGTGAATTGTTTTTACTACTGGTTATGCTACTTTTCTGTAAAAAATCAATATAAATGTAAGCCTGTTCCCTACCTTTCCTGTAACTAGTGTTCCAAATACAGATTTGCTGTATCCAGGACTGTATGTAAGCTTCTGAGCCCCCCCAAGCCCTTCTGTCTTGGAGGGAAGCCTTCTAGCTTATCAGCAGGAGTGGTAAGCACTAGGTAACCTGTCTACCACATAAGAAGTGGTTCTGGCCCAGAAATTGTAGTTATTGGGGGATTCAAAGATGGCTGCCGTTCTGTAAGCACTGCTGAACTGCAGCTCTCTAATTAACCTGAGGAAATCTAAACCCTGAGTGGATAATATAAAGCTTTTAACATCAAATCTTCGATAAAATAACTTCAACTACACTTAACTATCTATTACTAAGAAGAAAAAATGGAAAAAAGGAATATATTTCACTGGATTACAACAGATTAGCTGGCTCTGCAGAGAGAAGTAAACAAAGGAACCGTGTGCTTTCTATACTGCAAGTCTTTGTGTTCAAATAAGATGTCAAAAGAGGAAGAAAACATGGATACAACCACTACTAAAACAAAACTTTCGGAATTGCAGTCACCTGAAAAGGATGTGATTTCTAAAAGACAAAAAATTACTAAAATACAGGAACAACAGAAATCAGGGACCAAATCTAAATCTGAACAACCATTAAACATGGAAGATATCAGAAATGCTCTGCTACCCATACAAGAAGCTCTGAAAGAACTGACTTGTCAAATACAAACATTTGGGAACTCATGTACTCAGTTGCTGGAGAGAATGGACAAGACGGAAGCTCGAATTTCTGAAAATGAGGATAAATTAACTTTACTTGAAAAGAAAACTAATCTACATGATGTGGATATACAGGCTATGCAAAACAAGCTTACGGACTTAGAAGCAAGATCCAGGAGAAACAATATTATTCTCAGAGGGATTCCAGAATCTATTCAGTATAATGAATTAATTCCATCCATATTACAAATATTTGAAGTGCTGTTAAATGACTCTGATGGGGTGAAACAAATTATTACTGAAAGAGCGCACAGAGCTTTGAGAGAGTCACAAGCATCTAGCTTTCCTAGACCTGTATATGTTAAAATACTTAACTGTCAAGATGTAAGCAGAATACTTACTACTGTAAAACAAACTGGAGGCTATATCATGTGGAAAAATAATAAAATATCTATGTCACAGGATTTACCCATACAGGTAAGACAAGCTAGACAGTCTTTGTCTCCATACTGTAAATTTCTTATTGACAAACAAATTAAGTTTCAAATGAAATACCCACATATGCTTATATTTACAATGGATTGGATTAAACATGCTATTTCCACTAAAATGAGGGAAAAATCTGTTCCTTAAAGTTTTCAAGGCTTTACCTGTATCAGAGACTTGAATTGAACTTTTGTTGAGACTGGCATGCTGCTGAGGTCGGATCCATTGTTTACTGTGTTCCCAGGACTGGATAATCCTTTGTTTGCGTTTAAAAAGCTCTAGGCCTCTTCCAGAGTAATAAAACTGTTTGTTTTTGCTTATCTTGATTACCTGCGTTCATTTCCCATCATTTTATGGCTTCTACGAAGTGTTTTCGATGAGGAGGAAGACAGGAAGTGCCTAAAATGCTGTCGTGGGAGCAGATTTCACTGTGACACTTCCAGGAGTCCGTCTGTAAAAGCGGTCCCCCGTCACAAATATTTCACAGGGTTTCCAGGCTTGGGAAACCAAAGGAAACTGTTTTAACATCTTTTTATTCATTTAACTTCAAAATAACACTGTTGTATGGTAAAGTAAGCACATAGGAATATTTTATTTGTTTCTCTTAAACGTTTATGTAGAATTTTGTGGTTATGTTATTTAGAGAGGGTGCAGGGATTTAGTAATGTTTGTATAAATATGCTTCTCATTATAGCTCATAATGTACTGTGTTAAAGTGATAATGCATTTTATATTAGTTAGTTAGTAGTTTGCTTTAGTATAAAACTATGTTAGTGTGGGTTTATAACCAGGGATACCTGTATTTAACTATATATTTATTTTAACATAGGGTTATATTTTAATATGGGTTTTTTTTGTGTGTGTGTGTGACTCTATGCATGCGGTTTATCTATAGATAGCTAATCCAAATATGAATACTTCCTTTTTTCAATTTATTTTCATATATACTGTAATATTGTATTTTAATTTGATTTGCTTAAATATACTGGATTGGGGAGATGTAGCTCAATGCAGTGCTTGTTAGGGAATGTTTAGTTTAGGCTTTGTCATAGTTAAGTTAGATTATATAGGTCTCAACTATGGAACATGTTTGAAATTTTATAATGAGATGTTTTCCTGTTTGTTTCTTTTCTTAAACCTTCTGTTATTTTATATTACACAAGACCTATATATGTCCTGGTCCGGGGTTAGAGTGGGTAAGCACTGGTTTAGGACGGGATATATGGATTGCTTCTAGATCATGTATGGTTTTGAATATACTGTATTTTTTTTATCTTTTATAGGTTCATAGGTTCATACTAGGCTATCTGCCCTAGGGCATTTATAAGCCTAGCCAGAATGTGTTTGGCTTTTGCCACCCATTTTAAATTTATTTTGCTATGCCCTTTTTCGAGGTTAGTATACTGTGCCTCTGTCTAACAGTGACACAGAAGTGATACCCGGGGTAAACCTACGATCTCCCATCCACTCATCAAGATTCCTCTTGAAGAGAGTCAATGAGGGACTCTGCCTAACCTGGACTGGGATTTTATTCCAGAGTGAAGGGAGCCTCTGGGATATGAATCTGTCCCTCCAGCATGTCCTATTTATTTCAGTGCTGAGGTTCAAGTCTCTCAAGCGCGTAGCTTGATGGGATTTGTATTTTCTGAGGTGCAGCATGTCCATTAATTCCGGGTTGGACATGGCTTTATACGTCAGGCACAGATCGCCTCTGAACAGGCGGTATGCCACTGAGTAGAGCTGGAGTTTCTTTAACCGGGCAGCATATGGCATCTGTTTGAGCCCTTTGATCCTCTTGGTGAGGTACTTTTGGGGTCTTTCCAGTTGCTGCAGGTGTCTGGTAAGGTACATCCCAAAAGGGGTATTGTACTCAATCATGGGCCTGATGAGGGATAAGTAAAGAGGCACGATAACCTCCCCTGATCTAGATGTGAATCCCTTCATGATTAGGTGGGCTATATAAAATGTTTTTCTAACCACTTTGGCCACGTGGTTGTCAAATGAGAGATTGCTATCAACTTGGGTCCCCAGGTCCCTAATTACTTCTTCTGTACTTAATGGATTACCACCTATGTGGTAATTTGTGGGCACTTTGTTTTTGCCAAACCAGATGACTATACACTTTTGGCATTTAGCTTGAGGCCATGGCTCTGGCACCAGTTGTCTGTTTCTATGAGGCCCTTTTGGAGGATGCTTGTGTCGGCTGGAGAGTCGATTATGGTGCCCAGTTTGCAGTCATCTGTGAACTTGGTCAGCCACAGTCCTTCCATGTTGGCCTGTACCTCCGAGAAATATATACCGAACAAGAGAGGTCCCAGGACTGAGCCTTGTGGGACACCACTTGTAACTGGTTTGGAGTCTGACATGGCTCCAGCAATTCTAACCATGTGGGTTCTGTCCTTGAGCCAGTTTGCACACCATCTAGTGACAAAGGGGTTTATATTTAAGCTGGTGAGCTTATCTATAATGCCCTAGTGGGGTATTGTATCGAAGGCTTTTGTGAGGTCCAGGTAGGCTGTGTGGACCACCTTCCCCTCGTCAATGGCCTTGGTGACTGTTTCAAAGAAATCAACCAGGTTTAAGAGGCAGGATCTGCACTTAACAAAGCCGAACTGGGGAGGATCCAGTGTCTGTAGGTCCCCAATATCTTTATTTATGAGGTCCATGATGATCCTTTCCATAGCTTTGCAGACCAAGCTAGTCAGGCTTATTGGGCGATAGTTTCCAGGATCCGTTGAGGCACCATCTTTATGGAGAGGGACCACTGTTGCTGTACGCCACTCTTTGGGCACATATCCTGTAGTAAGGCTGAGATTGAACAGTAGTTTTATGTCTGGGTTTAGCTCTTCTTGGAGTTCATGTAGGATGCAGCCCGGGACACCGTCTGGTCCTATTGATGCTGTGTTTTTTGCTTTGGAGTGGGCGGCTATTACCTGAGCATCTGAGATGTCAGGGGGCAGCACTCTGCTGGGATAGATATTTGCCCTTTTGGTGGGGAGGGGGGGGGGAGTTTGCACTGAACCTGTCAGCTAGGATGTTGGCAATGTCTGTGGGTTCAGTGTATTTTTTGTCATTTTGGACTAATTCTGAGCATATCTGGGAATTACCACCCAGATTCCTAACATAACTAAAGAAAGCCTTGTGATTATCCTTAGTGTCCTGTGCAAGTTTTCTCTCGAAGCTGGCCTTAGACAATTTTATGAGTGCCCGTAGTTTTTTGCTAATACTGATCAGTGATGCCTTCCCTTTTTGGGATTTTGCTCTATCATTTAGTAGCTTCCTCCTTCTATTGTATAGTTTGTTTATGGCTGGGGTCCACCAGACAGGACGTCTGCCTTTGGAGGATTGGGTCTTGGTTTTATTTGGGATCGCATGATCCATGCATTCCTGAAGGTGTTCATAGAATGCGTTTAGAAAGGATTCTGCGGTCTGGACCGCATTTTCCACAGGCCTGGGGGCTTTGAAGGATTCCACCTCGGTTTTGAGGAGTGTGAAATTTGCTTTAGAGAAGTTTTTCACTGTGGTTTTCTGGGCAGGGGGTGGGGTCGGGATGTGAATATCCAGTGAGATTAGTTTATGGTCTGATCTTACCAGTGAGGGATACACTTCTGGTCTGGAGCATAGAGTCCCCATGTTGGTGATGATCAGGTCCAGTATGTTTTCCCCTCTTGTGGGAGTGGTAACAAGTTGTTCCATAGCATTTGAGTTTATAAATTCTAAGAACCTTTGGGCTAGGGTGTTGGAGCTAGAGTAATGCTCACAGTCTATGTTTGGGTAGTTGAAGTTGCCCAATATAATGGTGTTTGGAGAGACCTTCATATTTTCCAGTGTTCTCAGGAAGGCCGAGTGGGGTTCCTGGGTTTGGGAGGGTGGTCTGTAGCAGGCTATAAACTGGAAGGCAGTTTTACCCACTGTTAGTTGCACATGGATAGTCTCTGATGCTTCGTGCTTTGCCACCAACCTGGAGGTGTGGGTATCTTTGATGAATATCGATACTCCCCCTCCTTTTGTGGTTCAGTCCAAGTTTTGGGGTCGAAAAGTATGGTATGAGGTATAACCTGGTAGTGCTGGGGTGCTCTCGGGAGCCCTGAACCAGGTTTCTGTTACTGCACAGATATCGATGTTCTCCATGCTAAGGAGAGTTTTGAGTGCGTGCATCTTGAGGTTTAGACTTCTGGCGTTGAGTAGCATTACTCTTAGTTTCTTATCCCTTGTGATACCTATGGAGGTGGGTTTGTCTTTTGAGCCTTGCCTAATAAAGGCACTATGGGGGTAGCAAGAGCCTTTGCCAATATCTGAAAGCCCAGGGGTGACAGGTGCAAGCCGTCCCTAGCGAAGCATCGTGGCTTGTCGAGCATATCATCCCAAGCTGACAGGCATTGGATCCCCTTTGAATGACACCAGAACTTAAGCCAATTATTGAAATTGATCATCTTGTCTTCATATTGTGGCATCATTCTTGGTGAGGGTAAGATGCTACTCAAGGTCAGGGTCATACCGGCCTGGGCTACATGCTCAGAGAGCTCCTTTATGTCTCTTTTCATGTAGTCCAGGGAGGTACGTCTCAGGTCATTCACACCAGCATGGACAATGACTGAGTCATATTTGTACTTGCCTTGGAGTGACCTGAGTGCTTGTGTTATGTGGCGGATCCTAGCGCCCGACAGGCTGCTCACCATGACCCTCTCCTTGTTCAGCCTAGTGAGCGGGACGTCAGTGTGCCTGACGATAGAGTCACCTATTACAAGTGTATCAGGTGTGTTGTTTAGTCTTAAGGGCTGTGACTGTTTGGCACACTGGCTTTGTGAGATATGTGTTGCACGTGTTTTGTTTTGGGGTAGCGGTTGCTTGGGTGTCTGCTTTGGAGGTCTCTGCTGCTTAGGCAGATCTTTATTTAGAGCCTCCGAGTATGTTTTTGTGTGATTATGTGTTTGGTTTGCTGTCGTAGTAGGTCTATGTGAGACTGGAATTGTAGTGAGTGTGGTTTCCTTCTCCTCCTGACTGGTTATGCCAGTACTGAGTTGAGAGAGCTTAGCCTCCAGTTTGGCTATATGGTTGCATCTCTCACATGTGTTGGAATTTGTGGGAGGAGGAGAGGGTTGTCTGTGTACATGAGGCAGTTGTAACATTGCCTCAAGATTCCCAGATTCACCAGCTGGACCAGAGAGGAGATTAACAACTGACCTTTGGACATGCTAGAATAATATTGGGAATTCCTTAATAATTGAAAACAAGGGCCAGTGGGGAGTGAGGGTGTAGTGCTTTTCATTTTTAGTCCTGACTTATATAATTGCTTTAGTGAGCAAGTGCCAGGTAACTTAAGTGCAATGTGTTACAGGTAACTTAAATGCAAAAATGACAAACAGTAACTTTCTTTCAAATGAAACAAGGAAATAAGTACAGTATGCAATGCAGATATCACTAGTGATCCACAGAAGCGCTGAGAAGCTGTGTATTAGGTGGAATTAGCGTTCCAGGGAAATAACAAGCAAACAAACAACAAGCATATAAACAAAGCAAGATTCAGCAGGCCTGGATCTAGTCTATGCTACAGCAAACAAGGTGTACCAATTTCAGTAAGATACAGTTCAAATATTCAGGCACTATAAACCTTTAACCAGAAATTCCCAGCTCAGAAGGGCAGAGTCCAGCCTCTTCTCTCACAAGAGTGCAGACCACGAACCTTCTTAATGTAAAATAACTGGCCTGAAACCCAAGTGCCTAAACCAGAACTAATACACTTTAAGAATATCAGACACTGGGCTCTCAATCAGCAGTTCCCAACTTAGAAGGATGAAAGCTACCTGTCCTGCCACCACAGTGCATGCCACAAACCTTCCTAATGTAAAGCAACTGGTCTGAAGCCCAAGTGCTTAATCCAAAAGACTTAGAATGATAGCTACACTTTAATCAAGTTACTACCAAGCAGTAATAAATACAATTAAATACTTTAGAGAATGCCTGGATTAGTGCTCAAGTTACACAAACAAAGCTAGATCCAGCAGGCCCAAATCCAGTCTATGCCACAGCAAACAAGATGCACCAAATTCAGTAAGAAGCAGTTCAGATATGCATGCACTATAAGCATTTAACCAGAAATTCCCAGCTCAGACGGGCAGAGTCCAGCCTCTCCTCCCACAAGAGTGCAGACCATGAACCCTCTTAATGTAAAATAACTGGCCTGAAAGCCCAAGTGCTTAAACCAGAATTAATATACTTTTAGAATAACAGACACTGAGCCCTCAATCAGCAGTTCCCAACCTAGAAGGATGTAAGCTACCTGTTCTGCCACTACAGTGCAGACCACAAACCCTCTCAGTGTAAAACAACTGGTCCGAAGCCCAAGTGTTTAAACCAAAAGGCTTAGAATGAGTTACACCAAGCAGTAATAAATACAATTGAGTACTTTTAAGATGATGCAAAAGTAAAATAAAGTAGGTAGAAACACAAGTACAGTAAAAGCAGATGATTTTTTTTTCTGAACAAGTGCTGAGATCAAAGAAACAGATTTGAGTGCTGAAACTAGAAAACTGGCTAGTTATATGAAAAAAAAACTAAGCAAGAAGGCTTCCCTCCAACACAGAAGGGCTTGGGAGCTCAGAAGCCTACAAATAGTCTATACCACTTAACAGGAAAGGCAGGAAACAAGCTTAATTTTTTTTCCCAGATGCTCTCTTTGTACACAGTAGGAGTGCCTGAAATCAGAATATGATCTCATTGCACTTAGTTGAGTGAGCAAATGAGATGGGCCCAGAAGGAGTATCCAAACACAAATTTACAAGAGGGGCGGGCAGTTTCAAGGCCACTAAGATTAACACCAAAACAAAAACAGGGAGGGTGGGCGTGTCTAACTGAAGAGCAGAGTCAAAACTTCCAGTTCAGTTAATATTCCTGCAACACAGTTAAAATCAATTTAAATACTGTATTTATTTGAAAAAAAAGTGCAGATAAAGGTACTTAAATTCTCTTATACGTCCAGTTGAATACAGCAAGTTCTTAGCTGACCAAAGCTGAGGTTTTTAAGCAGAAAATATTTCACACTGTACCACTTAAATAGGCAAGGACAGGAAATCAAAGAATGTGGCTACCCCACACTTGTAATTACTAGCAAATAACAAAATTCAGCAAACACTGACTAACTTCCAGTTCAGTTAATATTCCTGCAACACAGTTAAAATCAATTTAAATACTGTATTTTTTGAAAAACAAAGTGCAGATAAAGGTACTTAAATTCTCTTATACATCCAGTTGAATACAGCAAGTTTTTAGCCGGCAAAAGCTGAGGTTTTTAAGCAGAAAATATTTCACACTGTACCACTTAAATAGGCAAGGACAGGAAATCAAAGAATGTGGCTACCCCACACCTGTAATTACTAGCAAATAACAAAATTCAGCAAACACTGACTAACTTCCAGTTCAGTTAATATTCCTGCAACACAGTTAAAATCAATTTAAATACTGTATTTTTTTTGAAAAAAAAAGTGCAGATAAAGGTACTTAAATTCTCTTATACATCCAGTTGAATACAGCAAGTTCTTAGCTGGCCAAAGCTGAGGTTTTTAAGCAGAAAATATTTCACACTGTACCACTTAAATAGGCAAGGACAGGAAATCAAAGAATGTGGCTACCCCCACACCTGTAATTACTAGCAAATAACAAAATTCAGCAAACACTGACTAACTTCCAGTTCAGTTAATATTCCTGCAACACAGTTAAAATCAATTTAAATACTGTATTTTTTGAAAAAAAAGTGCAGATAAAGGTACTTAAATTCTCTTATACGTCCAGTTGAATACAGCAAGTTCTTAGCTGGCCAAAGCTGAGGTTTTTAAGCAGAAAATATTTCACACCGTACCACTTAAATAGGCAAGGACAGGAAATCAAAGAATGTGGCTACCCCCACACCTGTAATTACTAGCAAATAAAACTCAGCAAACACTGACTCAACTTCCAGTTCAGTTAATTTTCCTGCAACACAGTTAAAATCAATTTAAATACTGTATTTTTTTGAAAAAAAAAGTGCAGATCAAGGTACTTAAATTCTCTTATACGTCCAGTTGAATACAGCAAGTTCTTAGCCGGCCAAAGCTGAGGTTTTTAAGCAGAAAATATTTCACACTGTACCACTTAAATAGGCAAGGACAAGAAATCAAAGAATGTGGCTACCCCCACACCTGTAATTACTAGCAAATAACAAAATTCAGCAAACACTGACTAAATTCCAGTTCAGTTAATATTCCTGCAACACAGTTAAAATCAATTTAAATACTGTATTTTTTGAAAAAAAAGTGCAGATAAAGGTACTTAAATTCTCTTATACGTCCAGTTAAATACAGCAAGTTCTTAGCCGGCCAAAGCTGAGGTTTTTAACTCCAAAACATTTATTGTACAGTCAACCTTGGTAATGTGGGAATTCAATTCATGGAATGTTAAAGGGCTCCAGAATTTAAAGAAGAGGAAACTATTGTTACATGTATTGTTGCAGGCTAAGGCATTGTTTATTTTACTGCAAGAAACGCATTTAATGAATGATCAATGGGTTGATATAAAAAAAAAGAAGTGGATCAGAGAAGTAATAGCATCGGAAGGTAAGTCAAATAGTGCTGGGGTATTTATAATTATTAAAGACCAATATAAGGACAAAATTTTAGATTCTAATACAGATAAAGATGGGCGATGGTGCTATGTTATTCTGGCATCTACATTATTTGATAAACCTATTTTACTTTTAAACATATATGCACCTTGTAATGATCAACAAATAGTCATAACATCACTGTATTCAATTTTAACACAATTTGATAGATACTACGTAATTGTTGGAGGTGATTGGAATGCTTATCAAAATCCAAAGTTGGATAGATCTTGTCCATACAAAGCATTTAATAAGCATGCAGTATTGGCACTGGATGATATTAAAGAAGACTTTGAACTATATGACCCTTTTCACTATTTAAACAATGCTAATAGTACAAGTAATTTTACATTTTATTCCCCATGTCATAAAATGTGGTCCAGAATAGATTTCGTCCTGATTTCAAGAACATTGATTAGTTTAGAACCTATAGTTGTTATACATGCACGATATTTATCAGATCATTCAAATATTTCGCTGAGTTTTGCTAAGGAGATAAAAGATACCTTACAGCAAAGAGGCTATAATTGGTCTCTTAATCCAAATCTGCTGAATAAGGAAGAAATAATACAGGAAATTACAAAGTACCTTAAAGACTTGCTGGTTAGTCTAAAGGAACAACAACATGCCCCAGATATTGAATGGGCAACAGTTAAAACACAAATAAGAGTTATCCTTTTGCAAAAAGCCTTTTATTATAAAAAAATACTAAATAAAGATATTCAAAACTTGGAAACGAAAATTAAATTATTGGATCAACAACTGATTCAAAATTTTAATGAACAAACAGAGAAAGAACTATTTAAACGTCAGAAGGATCTCTTCTTAATGCAAAATAGTAGATTAACATTTCAAGAATATAAGATGTTAGCAAGATATGCTAATCACGTTCAAACACCATAGAGAGCGTTGCCTAGGATCATTAATCAATCAAAAACAGCACTACAAATTTCGGAAATACAATTTCATAATAAAATATATTCCAAAACAGAGGATATTATTAATATTTTTGAGAAAATATATACAAAAATTTATGATGGGCAAAAGGATATGTTCTTGCATAGAATCTATGACCAATTTTTACAATCAATTAAGTTTCCAGAAATAGGAGAGGATATTCAAAATGATTTAGTTAAACCGATATCTGAAGAAGACATAGTATATACAATTCAACATATGAAATCACACAAATCACCAGGTCCTGATGGGATGAGAGTGGAGTTTTATAAAAGGTTTGCGGATATTTTTGGTAAGATACTTTCAGTTATATTTAACTACATCATTAGGAATACTATTAATGACCCTCATCTTAATGCATCAAAGACTATTTTTATACATAAAGCCAATTCAGATCCTCAAAACCCCGATAATTATAGACCGATATCATTAATGAATGTAGACATGAAAATTCTAACCTCCGTTATAGCATCTAGACTGAAGAAAATCATGACTCATATAATATCCAAAGAACAGGCTGGATTTATGGCAGGTAGACAAACCAGTGATAATACTCTTACATTACATACTATGATAACACATGCTAAACAAAATAATCTTAATATCTATGCCCTTATAATTGATGCACAGAAGGCCCTTGACAGGGTTGATACAAATTTTTTGTTTGCTCTTTTACCTTATTTTAATATATCCCATGAATTTGTTCAAATGTTGCAAATATTATATAGTAATCCCTATACTACACTGTGCATTAATAGAAGCCTCTCCAAAAGAATACAGATTAAGACTGGAACACGCCAGGGCTGCCCTTTGTCCCCTTTACTATTTAATCTTTATCTTGAGCCTCTGTTCTTATATATTAAGCAGAATGTCTATCATAATGTCCCAATAATTTATGGAACTAAAATTTTAATGGCAGCTTTTGCGGATGATCTTAATATTTATTGTGCATCTCCAATATCCGACACTGACAAATTATTGAAGGCTGTTAATGATTTTTCAGAAGTCTCTAACTACAAAATTAACTTGGAAAAAAACAATATTTTTCCTTTAAAGACACCTAAACCTTTTTCGTTATTGCCTTTGGTTGGGCAGGTAACATTTAAAGAAAAAATTAAATATTTAGGTATTGAGTTCTACAGACAATAAAGACGTCTACAATAATAACATTAAAACAATTTGGGATCAAATAATTTCTGATTTCGGGAGGTGGAAAAATTTACGATTGCCACTACTAGCAAAAGTTTCAATTGTTAAAATGAATGTGTTACCATGATTACTTTATAATTTTAGATCAGCCCAATTAATACTTTCAAAGACATTTTTTAAAAAAAATCATAAAGAATTGGCTAATTTCATTTGGGAACCAAAAAAAACCAGGATATCTTATGATAAATTAATGACCCCAAAAAAAAAGGAGGACTGGAGTTGCCTAACTTCGAATTGCACTACCTAATCGTGAACTCTAACAGAATTCTAAGAATTGCCAACTATGATACAACGACTACTAAGTGGACAGCAACTTGGGTGATTTTGAATTATAGATATATTTTAAAGTTAAACATTAGTCCTAAAGCAATACCCTTTTTAGGTAAAGATACTTTGAAAATTTATGGAATTATTGAACATATTAAAACTAACATATTATCTATACAAGATTTATTTCAATCTTTGGATCTGGGTCAATATATGATGGTTTTTCAACCATTTCATAGGAATCCTAATTTAAAGTTGAACAATCGATTAATTGATCTTAAACAGTTTCCACTAATAGTTAATTTAACTTTGATTGATATATACAAATATCTGGACCGCTCGGCCAATCAAATAAGACAAGAATTTAACTTACCCAAAAATGATTTTGTTATTTTGAGACAAATTAGAGAACTTGCTATGAGCTACTTTTTAAATTTTAAACCTGAAGATGAAAATGTTAATAAATGCTTTGAGTTGTGGCAAGCCCTCCAACAGGATATTAAATATATAACAACAACAGATAAATTAATTAAAGACTTTAAATTTCATGATAAAATTCTGTTATCCAACTATTGGGAAGAGAAAATTTTAGTGACAGACAAAAGTAATATGTTAAAAGCAATTGACCTGACTATCAAATCTACTTCTCTTCAAAAATTGATGTATACCCAGTTGATGATATGGAATAATGCATATTATACACACCTTACCCTACATAAATTTAATGCTAAAAACTCTCCAACCTGTCCATACTGTAAAAATCAACCAGCTGATCTTCTTCATATGTTCTGGAGCTGTAAATGCATATATAAGCTTTGGAATTCCCTTAAGATTCAACTTCAGAAGATGGGTTACCAAAGTACAACGTTGTCATGGAAATTTATGATTTTACATATTCCTCCGAAAGAACTCCCTAGATCACAAAGTACCATATATATTAATATTTTTCTGTTAATTAAACTTTATATAGCCACTAATTGGTTAGACCCATCTAAAACATCTTGGGAAAACTTTAGAGTTTTGGCAACAAGGCATATATTAGCTCATAAACTACTCTTAAGTCCGAATAATAAAAACATTAATAACCCAAAAATTTGGGAACAAATATTTAATATTATATTAGCATAATACTCACATTTATATATTTGCTTGGAGAGAATTTTGTATTTAAACTGTATATTACTGGAAATGTTATTAACTACTTTTTGTTTTTTATCTATTCTAAATGTTTTACATGGAAGCATTCTTGTAAATATTGTATATTTGTTTGGTGTGATAGTTAGTGATATTGGTTAGTAATCTTTTGTTTTATATTTTTTTCTTTTAAAATTTTGTGTTTGTTTTTACTTGTGTATGAAAATAATATAACAATAAAGATTTATTATGGAAAAAAAAGAAATTGTAGTTATTGGCCATTTGGGCAATCTCTTCAATTTCTCTCAACTTTCTGATTTGAAAGCCTGCATTTGCACTTGTTTCTGTCCTGTAACTCATCTAGTGCAGATACAGATTCTTAGTTTTATCACTTAATTTTGCTTATTCAAGCTCAGCACTTGTTCAGAACTTGTAAGCACTAAATAAGCTATTAATTACTATAGCACTCAATCTTCCTCATTACCTAAAGGAAAACAGTTTTTGTACTTACTTTTCCCACTTGCTTAGAGAAAAACAGCTCTTGTACTCACTTTCCTCAGTTATCTAGAGTAAAATAGTTTTGTATTCAGGCATGTCCAAGGGTCAGCTCCCGGTGTTCTCTGCTGTCTATCTGATGAATATGGCCATCTTGAGGCAATATAGAAATTGCCTCATGTACATAGACAACCCCCCTCCTCCTAACACCCAACACTACAACCTGTGAGAGATGCACTTATCTAGCCAGACTGGAAGTAAAGCTCTCTCCAACCAAGACTGAACTTGACAGTTATGATGGGAAGGTAAACATTTGCACCACGCCATACTCATCACATAGTCTCACTAAATCTACACCACCAAAATCAACACATAGTAACACAAAAACATTCACGGATGCTCTCAATAATAACCTGTCTAAGCAACAGAGACCTCCAAAGCAGAAATGCAAGCAACCTCCATCCCCCAACACAACACAAATGACACATAGCCCACAGACTCAGTGTGCCACTCAAAAACAGCCAATAAGGCAAAACAACGTACACAACACATTAGTCATAGGTGACTCTATAGTCAGGCACACTGATGTCCCACTTACCAGGCTAAACAAGGAGAAGGTTACTGTCAGCTGCCTGTCGGGTGCCAGGATCCACCACATAACCCATGTACTCAGGTCACTCCACAACAAGTACAAATATGACTCTGTCATTGTCCATATTGGTGTGAATGACCTGAGATGTACCTCCCTGGACTACATGAAAAGAGACATGGAAGAGCTCTCCAATCTTGTAGCCCATGCAGGTATGGCCCTAGCCCTGAGTAGCATTCTGCCATCGCCCTGAATGATACCACAGTACAAGGACAAAATGATTGACTTCAACAATTGGCTAAACTTCTGGTGTTATTCTAAGGGGATCCAGTATCTGTCTGCTTGGGATGACATGGTTGACAGACCACGATGCTCTGCCACAGATGGCCTGCACCTGTCGTCCCTGGGATTCCGGATGCTGGCTAAGGCTCTTGCTGCCCCTATAGTACCTTTTTTTGGCAAAGTTCAAATAACAAATTCACCACCATAACAGGAACAGGCAAGCAATAATTGAAGGTAATGCTACTCAATGCTAAAAGTCTCGATCTCAAAATGCACTCACTCGAGGCACTCCTTAAAATGGAGAACATCGATATCTGTGCAGTGACTGAGACCTGGTTCAAGGCTCCAGAGAGCTCCCCTGCACTACCAGGCTATTACTCATACCACACATTTCGGCCATGTAACCTGGACCGAAACACCAAAGGCAGAGGTGTGTCCATATTCATTAAAGATATCCACACCTCCAGGCTAGTTGTTCAGCATAATGCATCCAAGGTTATCCAAATGAAACTAACTCTGGGCAAAACTGCAATCCAAATTGTAGCTTGCTACAGATCCCCCACCATGCTCCAGGATTCCCACTCCTCTTTTCTTCATGTACTGGAAGTTATTAGGGTTCAACCTAACACCCTAATAATGGGCGACTTCAACTACCCCACCATTAACTGTGAAAACTACTCATGTACCAACTCCTTAGCTCAGCGCTTTCTGGAATTCATAAACTCCAATGCCCTGGATCAACTTATCCACACCCCCACCAAGGGCAACAATATCCTACACCTATTCATTACCAACATGAGTGACCGGTGTTCCACACCTGAAGTCAACTCCTCGTTGGTCCAATCTGACCATAAGCTAATCACCCTTGATATCCACATCCCGCCCCCACCCCCATTAAGGAAACCACAATAAATAATTTCTCCAAAGCCAGCTTCATGCTTCTTAAGACAGAAGTGGTGAACTTCATGACACCCATGCAGATGAACAATACAGTTACAACTGCTGAATCCTACACAAATGCACTCTATAAGCACTTACATGAGTGCATGGATCATGCTAGCCCAAACAGAACCAAGACACTATCCTCCAAAAAAGGAAGCCAGTCTGGTGGTTCCCTGCCATAAACAAACTATACAATGGAAGGAAGAAACTGTTGCAAAAAAGAGTAGAATCCCATGAGTGGAGTAGTTCCCTGGTCAGCCTCAGTAAGAAGCTGAGATCCCTTATAAGATCCTCCAAAGCTAGCTACGAAAACAAAATCGCCACTAATTCTAAGGACTACCACAAAGAATTCTATAGTTATGTCAAGAATCTCAATGGCAACACCCAGATCTGCTCTGAGTTGCAGCATAAAGGCACGGAAATTACAGAACCAACTGATATTGCCAACATCCTGGCAGAGAGATTCAGTGCTAACTTTACCCCCTCACCCCCTAAAGGGCCCATATATATACAGGGAGAATGCAGAGTCCCTGTAATCACAACTACGCAGGTTAAAGCTGCACTCTCTAAAGCCGAAAATACAGCATCCATGAGACCAGACAACATCCCAGGCTGTGTTGTACACGAACTTCAGAATGAACTGGCTCCCCACTTAAGCACCATGTTCAATAATAGCCTCGCATCAGGCTTTGTGCCCACTGAATGGTGCGCAGCAACAGTTATCCCACTCCACAAAGGGGAAGCCACCACTGATCCCGGGAACTATCGGCCTATTAGCCTGACGAGCCTGGTCTGCAAGGCCATGGACTGTATCATCATGGAACTCATAAACAAAGACATTGGTAACCTCCAGTCTCTGGATCCCACCCAGTTCAGGTTTGTGAAAGGAAGATCATGCCTCCTGAACCTGATCGACTTCTTTAAGGCAGTCACCAAAGCCATAGATGAGGGTGAGGTGGTTCATACAGCCTATCTTGACCTCGCCAAGGCTTTCAACACCATCCCCCATTCTGGAATTATAGCTAAACTCACAAAACTAGCTATACATCCCTACGTCACAAGATGGGTTGCCAAGTGGCTCACTGACAGAACCCACACTGTAATAGTTGCAGACTCCAAATTTGACATCAAAGCAGTGACAAGTGGAGTACCACAGGGTTCTGTCCTGGGACCTCTACTGTTTGCTATCTACTTCTCTGAAGGACAGGCTAACACAGAAGGCCTCTGGCTAACAAAGTTTGCAGATAACTGTAAACTAGGGGCCATAGTCAAGTCCCCAAATGATGTGGATATCCTACAGGAGGGCCTCGCTCAGACAGATGCCTGGTGTCAGAGCCATGGCCTCAAGCTCAATGCCAAAAAGTGCAGTGTCATCCCCTTTGGTAAAAACTATGTACCCATGAACTACCACATAGGCAGCAATGTACTTAACACTGAATGTGTGATAAGAGACCTTGTGACCCAGGTGGACAATTGTCTCTCCTTTAATAGTCGCATCGCCACAGTAGTCAGGAAGTCCTCCTACGTGGCACACCTCATCATAAAAGGGTTCCCATCCAGGTAAAAAGAGGTAATTGTCCCTCTCTATTTGACACTCATTAGACCAATTATAGAGTACAACGCCCCTTTTGGAATGTACCTCACAAGACATCTGCAGCAGCTGGAAAGGCCACAGAAGTAACTCACAAAGAGGATTACTGGCCTCAAACAAATGCCCTACATTGACTGCCTCAAAAAACTCCAGCTTTACTCCGTAGCATATTGCCTACTCCAAGGTGATCTCTGCCTAACATATAAAGCTATGTCAAACCCTGAGCTGTTGGACATGCTACACCTAAAGAAATCCCAATCCCTCTGAGCTACACACTCTAGTTACTTAAACCTTGTCACCACAATAAACAGGACATGCTGGAGGGAAAGATTCCTGTCTCAGAGACTTCCCATACTCTGTAACATGTTACCCATCTATGTCAAGCAAAGTTCTTCATTAGCACTCTTCAAGAATAATCTTGATGACTGGATGGGAAATAGAAAATACACCCCAGGGATCACTTCTGAGTCTCTGCTTGACAGTGGCACATGACAATAACTTTCTTGGGTGGCGTAAGGCAGGGAACCTTGTTGGCTAGGCTTACGTAGGCCCTTGGGCCAATAGCCTAGTACCTACCTATAAACCTATGAACCTATGAACCTAGTTTACTGAGTGTAGCTGGAACACAGTATGGGTGATGGTGTCGTACGACCTGGCAAGGTCATGATATGCAGTGTGAATCAACCCTACTGTCATCTACATCTGTACTGAGTACATCAATTACATTGACCACAGTTCATGGCCGTACAGACCAGATTCAGCAGGGTAGTTGTGCAGTATGTCCCATTATCAATGGTGTCTCCCCCTTTGTGGGGTGTGATAACTGTTGCTGTGCACCATTCGATGTGTACACAGCCTGACATGGAGCTATGATTGAACATGATGAGTATGTGGATAGCTGAATGTTCTTACATTTGTATAGGATACACCCTGGGATGTTGACAGGTCCCATGAAAGCTGTATGTATGGCATTAGAGAATGCCACCTGTACCTGCATAGTCATTAGTACAGGGGCCCTGTAGTGTACATGGATATATTACTAAGCGTATCTGTTGGGGTTGGGAGTGGGTTTAGGTTCTCCAAGGCCCTATCAGGATGTGCGGGTGCTATTTCTGTAGGTGCAGTACTCCATGCCATAGTGCTGTGCAGCACGGCAGGTCTTCTCATTGCCATTATGATTAATGACACAGCTGTAGAATGCTCTATGCTTGGCCTCATAATATGTGGCTGATTGGTTTCATGTTAGCTTTGCATGGTTTCATATGGTGTATCTGCATCTTACTGAGGCTAAACAGGGTTCACCTACACTCATGTTTGTTCGCTCTTGCAACAGTTACTACCTTCTGTGGTACAGTTTAAAGCATGGTACCACCAGTCTGCCTACTGATTTGTGTTGGGTTGACTCCTGGTTCTGATTCAATGGCACAATCACTGCACATATGTGACTGCTTATGTTTCATTTGTGTAGTATTCAGCATTTGCACATGCACTGTCCATCTGCATGGGTGCCATGGCACTCATCGCTCTACTGTTAGGGAACATAACATTGGCATTGGAGACTAACTATGTGTAGCATACTGTTAGCCCTGTTTGTGTGACTACTGTGATCCAGGTCAGTGGGGTCGATGGTATCCAAAACGCAATGAGCTCAGGTGTTGGTACATGAGGAGTCTTCACAGTTCTTAGTGGAATAGCTGAGAGTAGCTAATAGTATGGTTCTGTCTCAGACCTATTCTTCCCCATTACAGCACATTATGACAGTTGGGAAGTCCGCAGCCTGGTGGGTGATTTGCCTCAAGGTGCTTTTTGAATTCCACTGTGGCACAAAGGTAGTTGCTCAGCATAATGCATATGATGTTATGCAAGTGCAATTAGCGTGGGGGTGTACATATCCTTCAGGAATATGGACACACCTACGGCCCGTGTGTTCCAATGAAGGATAATGGGCAAAAGGTGAGGTATGTGTTATTACATGGTCATGCAGGTGTGCTCTCCAGAGTGTTGAAACATGTCTCAGCCACTGCACAGATATGTTCTCCATGTTAGAGATTGACATATGTGTGTCTGTATAGTGTTTCTGACATATAACATTGTGTAGCGAGACCCGCAGTGTATTGCTTGGATGTCCCTGTAACAGCAGTGGACCCTCACCTGAACTGTGCATGATGAAGGCACTATAGGGGAAGCATGAGCCATAGGCTGTATCCATATTCCCAGGGGAGACAGATGCAGGCCATGTCTGGCAAAGCATCATGGTCTGTCAACCATATTATCCCAGGACGACAGATACTGGATACCCTGCGACATGCACCACTACACTACACAATTGTGGAATACAGTCTATTTGTCCCTGTACTGCAGTATCATTCTGGCCAGTGGTGGAATGCTACCCAGGCCTTGGGACATAGCTGCATGGCCTACAAGACCTGACAGTTCCTACATATGTTTCCATGCTGTCCAGTCTACTGCATCACAGGTCCTGCACAACAACATGGAATATGCCAGAGCCATATGTATATATCAATAGGTGGTCTGAGTGTATGAGTATGTGGCTAATCATGTCAGACAGGCAGTTGACAGTATGTATGCCCTCGTATAAGTCACTGTGTAACATTGTGCTAGGGTTTGCACTCACAAATGAGTACTGTTGGGCATGTTTCTGATCATGTGTTCAGAGGTGTTGCACAATTATGCAAACTATGTCGTACAGTTTGTGTATTTCAGTGTCTGTCTCTTCCTGCTTGGGGGGGGGTCACTTGTTCGGACAGATACTTAGATGTGTCTGTGAATGTGTGTGATTACCAGTAGTGTATGTGGGTGTCCTTACTGTGTTCTGGTAAGGGTATGTGTTGGTTGTGCTGATGAGCTGCATGTGTTAACCTATATCTCATGACTGTCCAGTCAGTCATGGCTGTAGACTGGGCTGCCATCCAGCTTACCCCTGTAGCTGCATCCCAGACAATGTGTGGGGCATGGTGTTAGGTGGGTCTGGCAGTGTACATGGCATAGATAGTACATTCCCCCAGGATGGCCACATACACAAAGCTCACATTAGGAGACACCAGTAACTAACTACTGGACATGCCTGTATGAGCAGTCAGTACTACAAGTACCAAGTACTGTCTTTAGTTTACATATTGCCTATGAAGATGTTATAGACAGTGATGCTCACATGTAATTATTGGTGTTATGGACATGACAACACTGGCTATTACGGAAACAGTGTAGCTACCCTTGGCAGCGAACCTCCTCTGAGGAGCACATCACATCCTGTTAGTTGATTACAGATGATGCATGTGTCTACAGGACTGTTTCCTTCTCTGGGTATATACTCACATATCCACTAGGACCATGAGCTCTGTTGGGCACAGACACCCACTCCCCAAACAGAGTCATGTATCAATAGGCTCTAATGCCACTATCAACATGATCAGGATATAATCAGATAATGTGAGCCATCACCTATGATGCGGCTATAACACATGGGCAGCTGTCTCCTACATCTTACACTCCTACTGCAGATGTTACACTGGAGTTAAAGATGATGTGCAACCCGTTTCATTACCAGTGCTGTGCACTTCCCTACATACAGTATGTAAAGGCGGCTGTTAGGTTGGCCTACGCAAACCTGATAGTTCAGCCAGTGTGTCTGTACTCTCAATATCCACTCTATGTAGGTGTGTGCATAGTCATTTGGCCCAGCCCGTAACAAGGGTCACTATACATTTGTATAACATGTACACATGCAGAGCTGTTATTGCTTGCAAGCAATAGTACTGAGGTGGATATTATATGTGTTATCTGCATGGATAGTTACCTGGCTCTTCCAATTATCTTTGCTATCATGCTGCTAACCTGTTAGATGATTGCTAATGCTATGTATCCTGTCATTGAGTATTGTAATTGCCAATAGATATAACTACTGTTTGCATAACATATCAGAACTGCTATGTAGAATAGAATACAGATCTGACTAGACACCTGTACATTACACAGTTACTGGCACAATATCCCACAATGCACACCATATTTGCAAGGTAAGGCCACCTTTTACATATTCATCTTACTTATACACCCATACATATGTCGACTGTTACAATATAACAACATTTACTATCCCCTGTTATAGCACATACTTGTTGGACCACTCCTGACACTGACAGTGGCTGAAAGCAAAATGTTGGGTTCCAAGCCCTTAGCCTCCCTTGGGGTGTATGTGGAGTGTGCCATGTGACCTACAGCAGTACACACATAGAATACTACAAGCATTACTACTGCTCAACAATACATCGCTACAAGTAAGCTATTTCCACTATATGCATTAATTACACTGTAATTCTTACAGTACAGATACTACATACACAAACATACTACATGTTATACATACCGTCTTATTAATCAAAGGCATTGTTAAGTAGTGTACTTCTCGTTTTCGTTTCTTATTTCCATTTTTTGTACTGTCCTACAGGTAGATACAGATGGTTTGAATGTGTAACAAGGCAACCTTTTATAGTTACAGATCAGTAACATGTGCAATCCCAATGGCCAATTGATCTTCCTAAGTAGCTAATTACATGCACGTCAGCTGCACTGCTACTGCCTTAGCCAATATCATGGCTTCAGTGGAGTATAAGTGAGTACTCCAATTGGGCATTGTCCCTTTGCCTTACTTGTGATGAAGACAGCGTGGAGGTCTTTTTGGACTCCATTGCAATAGCTGTATTGAGATGAACAGTAATATATTGTGTGTAATGCCTGGAGGAGTTGGTCTAAATGTGAGTGCTGCTGTTATATTTCTGAACATTGCTACTTGTGCAGGGTTTGTCTGCACCTAATACTTCTGCATATGTATCAGTCTGGCCAGGTTGTTTGACCAGCTCAAGGCTGCATAGGTATGCATATAATGTTAGAGGGTTTACAGTGTGCTTACCAGACATATTTAGTTTGGTGTTACTGTGTGTCATAATGTGCTTATAATCAGTACTCGGTAAAACTTCCTGGTGTACGGACCTTTCAACCCTGTGAAACAGGATTAGTTCATACAAACCCTGTTACATCAGCAGCTGCTCAATTGCATAATGGCATCTATTTCACATAGGGCCATGTTAGTGTGTCTGTGTCCAGGTATGTTAAGGTTTCAGCAGATGTTGTACAGCAGTTGCATAATTGGTTATGGTATGACAGTATGTACTGATGCAATTATTTCAGTTGTGGGGTAGATGTTGGTGGGTGTACATAGCACATGCAGGTGTGTAGGAACCCCTTTTATACAACGTCTATATGTGTGTGGGTGTTTTTTCCCTATGTGAACACCTATCCCTTAGTGGACTAATACTATGGTAAATGGGGTCTATATTAGAACATCGAAGTTTCAGAACTTCGAATGTTCTAATATCGACACCTAGTAACCGAAAACTGATAAAACCGAAAATTTAGAACACCAACTTTTTTCCTAGAGAAAAAAATCACTGATCCAAAACACATACACACAACACAAATACACCAAACAAACAGTGATCCACACACATACACCTAAAATCTTACATCTAAACCTACCCTAAACTGTATATACACCACTATCTACCCACTTACCTTAACCCAAACCTTAACTCTAAGGTCCGTCACTATTGCACACACACCTCACCTGCGCCCTAATCCTAACTCACCTATCCCACACTAACCCTCACGTCCACACATTCGCACACTTACCTGACCCGCGCCCTAACCCTAACTCACCTAACCTGCCCTAACCCTCACGTCCACACAATTGCACACTTGCCTGAACCCGACCCATAACTTTCCACCGCAGAGCTGAAAATAGTGAAGCGTCAGGAACGGACAACCGAATTCTTTCCCGAGGAAAGAATTTGGTTATCTCAGACTTTGCTATTTTCAGCTTTCGCTTATTAGATGTCGATATTAGAACATTCAAAGTTCTGAAACTTCGATGTTCTAATATAGACCCTGGTAAATACAGGCTGATTCATTAAGGCACTATTAAATGCTTCCTGTATAGCATGCAGGTACTGTTAGTCCTTGAATCCTTTTGGCAATACATTGGAATGTAATAAAGATTTGCAAAATGAAAGCTGTCTGTGTAATTCTGATATGGATATTTGCAGTCAATGCAGTTATGTTGGTGACATGTTTCCATAGAACATATTTGTAATAGCGTATTGGCATATACTCTTCATATGTTATGTTCATATTGTTTGGGGGGGGGGGTCTGAATGTATGGTTGCTATGGTGCATTTTATACTCTGATGTGATCACTTCGGATGCTGTCTACACACATGTATGTATGCGTAGATATATAAATATATATATATATATATATATATATATATATATATATATATATATATATATATGTGTGTGTGTGTGTGTGTGTGTGTGTATATGTATATAGATATATACATTATTGCATATGTTTATCTGTACTGCCATAGATGTGTAGATGTTGCTAACCTATCTATAAATCTACATATATATAGACCTGTATATATTGACATGTCTCTATGTATCTATATATATGAGCGTACATCTGCAGTGGTACATCGGTAGCATTGTTGCCTCACAGAAAGAGGTTCTCCTGTTCGATTCTCAGCTGGAGTGCCTTCTGTGCGGAGTCTGCATGTCCTCCCTGCGGTCAAGTGGCCTCCGAAAGACATGCGTGAATGGGCATGCCTTCGCTGAAGATTGGGTGTCGGGCTGGCAACTTGACACCATAAAAATCGACTGCCAATCACTAGCAGACCGGAGTTCTGTGGTGACCCCTAACCGGGAAAAGACAAACAACAACATCTATGTATGAGCGTACGCCTATAATTGGTTACATGGCGGGTTGTCCTATTTCAACACATTCCTTCCTTTTGTGTTTTAACCTGTCTGCATACACATCTGGGTAGCTTAGTGTTAGGTTAATTGGAGGATGGAGTACATGGGTGCAGGTTCTACTCCTGGAAGGTGTTATTATTTTACCTCTCAGAGTAGGCAGTGGTAGTGAAAGTGTGAATAACACACATTTACGTGGTTGTGAGCAGGTTTGCCCATGGTCTGTGCGATGTTAAGCAAAGGTAGGAAGCGTGAAGTGCTTCTCCGTTTACCGTGTAGCAGCGCCAATTACCATCGCGCAAACATGTGGAAACCTGCTTACAACCGCTTGAGTGCTTTAATCCACCTGCATCCAAAAGCCCTTATTCTGGCCCTCAAAATAACCTAACAGTCCTTGCAGGTCTTGAACCCGGGTTACTCAACACCACACTCACTGACCTTACCATTACGGCATCTGAGATATGCACAAATGTTATGGTGTTGAGAATATAGATTGTACTACATACATTCCTCACTACTGACAACATATGTGACAATCAGTTGGTGTACATTTGTCTGATACATGTTAATGTTCATATGTTTGTGAAAGTAGGTTTTGCAATGTGACATTACAGGGTGTATTATGAATGAGCATGGTTCTTGCTTTGTGTCTTTTTTATATTATCCCCATACTCCATGTATGCCCCTCCAGTTCACCTATTGGACATCCGACCCATGCCCTACTTGAGGCATGATTGCATTACCCATCATTCCTCCCCACCCCAATCTTCACATACACAACAACCACCCCTTCTATGGTGACTTAGGTTAATATTAATTTTTATGATACCAGAGCTGCATGCGTTTTGTGTACACTCCAATTCCTTTGGAGTGGTTCTGTGTCACAAAGTGTGTTCATAGATGCTTATATATATGGCTTTGCTGTAACTGTATAATATATATATATATATATATATATATATATATATATATATATATATATATATATATATATATATACATATATGAGTCTAGGACTTTTGCATGGAAGTGCAAAAGGCCACATCCATTATCACCGAACACACTTTGACGAAAGCACTTTTCACCGAAAAGCGCTTTCATTAATGTGCGTTAAAAAAACAAAATAAAATCTACGTTTATGCAGTCACCAAGATGTTAGATGACAGGGGCGGTGGTTCACACATACTATCTGGACCTCACCAAGGCTTTTAACACCATGCCCCACTCAAGTATTATTGATAAACACACCAGCATGTACATTCACCCATACATCACAGGTTGGGTTGCCAACAAGCTTACACACACAGCCCACATGGTAGAACTAGCAATCTCCAGGTCCAACTCTTGAACAGTTACAACTGGTGGTCCACAGGACTCAGTCCTGGGAGCGCTACTGTTTGGTATATACATCTCAGATGTACAGGCAAACACAGGTGGACTATGGCATAACATGTTTGGCAATGACAGCAAACTGGGAGCCATGACTGATAGTCCAGCTGACACGGGCATCCCTCAGAGGGCCTCATAGAGAATGTCACAGGGTGCCACTGACACAGCCTCCAGCCAAGTGCCACTAACTGCATGGTCATTCCATAGTGGAATTGACACCCACATATTAACACATGGGTGGCCCCCTCTTTAATACAGATGAGGTAATGGGGTATCTGGGGACTAAGGTAGATAGTGATCTCCCCTGTGACAATCATAACTCCACAGAAGTTAGGACATCCTTCTATGTAAGCCATCTGACTTCTAAAGGATTCCCATCTAGACATACTTGGGTTATATTGCCCCTTTACTCATCCCTCATCAGTCCCATTATAGGGTATAATAATCCATGTGGGATGTACCTCAGACTACACGTCCATCAGCTGGGGGGGTCCGCGAATGTACCTCACAAGGGGAATACTGGCCTCCAACATACGGCCTATGAAGCCAGACTGGATACACTCCTGCTTTACTAAGTGACATCTCCTTTACCCAGAGATTATCTCCACTGACCAACACAGCCATGTCGAACTCTGGCTTGATGGATATGCTCCACCTATGGGAATCCATGTCACAGTGAGCCACACACTGTAGTGAGCTGACCTTGCCACAACAATAACTGGAAGATGTTGGAGGGACAGCTTCCTGTCACAGACACTATCCATACTTTGGAACAACATCCCTATCTACATTTTACAGAGCCCCTCACTAACACTCTGCAAGAGAAACCTTGAAGGGTGGATGGGGAACGGTAGATGCACCCCAGGGATCCCGCCATTGTCTCTGCTCCACAGAGGGACAGTTAATGACTCAATGGGGTGGCAAACACTGACACATTTTGGCTGGGCTAATGAAAGTCCTCTGGCAGTTGGCCCAGTACCTACATATGAATCTGTACATACAGTATCTGCATATGCTGATAGCTTAGTTTACTGTTCAGGTGTTGACTTACTGTGTGCCACTAGCTGTTGTGTGTACAATAGTTTAGGGCTGTCTATGTTGGATGCACACAGTAGACTGCCTATACATGACAATGTGCCATCCATTTTTACTGTGTGTGCAGGTGGAAAAGGGTGTCAGACCCTAGGTGCCTACACTGTCAGTGTGTGTGCTATACGTTCCCTCTTTGCCAAGGCATGGGCATACTGGGCATGCCTCCATCTGCCTACTGGGGCTGGCTCAGGGTGTTCATGGTTTGAGTACCTCTGTGCCTCTGGGGCCCCTGTCAATTGTCGTGGGCTGTGAGGGCCTTCACCATTCTGTTCCTGCTGCAGCTGTTTCTGCAGGACCATATTGTGTAGCATGGCACACACTATGAAGATGTGGGCACACGTGCCTGGAGACTACTGCAAGGCTCCACCAAATATGTCCAAACAACAGAACCTTGATTTAAGCATCTCAAACACACACTCTATGATGATTCTGGTTTGTGCGTGTGTCTCATTATGGCATTCCTGCATGGGTGTGTGTGCATTTCTGATAGGAGTCATCATCCACGGTTCCAGTGCATAGCCAGCATCCCCCACCAGGTGGCCATTTGGGATGTCCTCCCTGGCAAATAACCAATACAGCTGTGAGGCATGCCAGATGTGGTAGTTGTGATAGCTTCCAGGGCTGCCAGCACACACATCCATGATAAGCCCCTGGGCATTGCACACACCCTGGCAGTTGATGGAGGGGTATCCCTTGTGGTTTATGTAGCTCCTTCCCTGCTCACCGGGTGTTGACTTGATATGTATGTGCGTGCAGTCTATTGCACCCAGTACCTCCATGTATTCTGCCACACGGTGGAAGAGACGCATATTGCTGGCCAACTCCTCCTGCGTTCGGGGGTAGTATATGTACTTATTGGCATGTGGTAACATGGCATCCAGGAACTAGTGTAGTGCCTTGAATGCTGATGCCTGTGAGATCCCCATGATATCCCCAGTTGGTCTTTGAAAGGTACATGTAGCTAGTATTCTCAGGCTTACACATACCATCTTATCCACTGGGATGGGTTCCCCTCTGTTTGTTCTGGCTGTGAGACGTGGCAGGCACAGCTCCACAAGATGCTGTAGGGTGTCCCTGTCCACCCTGTAACTCTCTACTATCTCCAGATCATGTAGCTTCTGGTAGGTTAGCCTGGGTCTGAACACTCACCTCCTCCTCTGGTGCCTGCGGTGGTTGTGTGCATCATCCTCCACACCACCTTCAGTCTCCAACACACATGCTGATGGATCAAATCTATGGCAGCCCCTAACATGTACATAATAAAAGTTCCCCGTCTGTATCCACCACTGGTGCAGAGTGTATGGGAATACATACGTGTGTGAGGTCCTTTCAAACTTTATAGTATTGTGCTATGGATGCCGCTGATGTATGTGAGTGTGTATGAACTATTCCAGCTGCTGTGTGTCTTAATTACGGGTTTTTCAATGAGTACTGCAAGTGTGGGACCTTTACTGTGGAGATCTACTTGCCTGCCTTGATTACTCTGTTGCCCTTTAAATCACTTTTAGACCTGGATCCCCTCCCATTATCAGGCATGCATACACCTACCATCTTTCTTGTTTTGTACATTCCTTACCCAGTTATGGTGAATTGTGCCTTGTAGCTGATATACTGCCTATTGCCTTTGTTCTGCTTTGACACTTTGCTGTTTTCTTTGCAGTACAGCCCCTCCCCTTCCCTGTTCTGCAGGTAGCTGCTTGCAACCTTATTTGCTGTTGTCAATGGCCCACTTTAGGCTCCTAGGTGTTAATTAGCCATTTGTACTCCAATTTCACTGCTGCAGTATTTCCTTATTTCCTTCCTATATCCTTACTGTTTCAGCTGCAATGCATACAACCGGGTTTACGCGAGTTTTCATCTCCGTCTCGGTTACCTTGTGTACTCTCCACTAAGCATAGCTATGAATAATTTGACACACCCCTATCCTGCAGCTTTGCTTAGCTAGGGGCAGACTGGTCTAGCAATGCTCCAATGTGCTTACAGCAATGGCGACACACCCCTCTCTTGATGTCATTTTTATCTCAAGGGCTCACCTCGGTGTTATAACGCTGCACTGTTTTGTGCACCCTTACACCAGCGGGAAATCTGCAATTCAGTATTACTCCTCTCATTTGCATGGCATTGCCTATTAATTCCTAGCTACTACGCATAACACTGTCACTGCCCCTTAGCAACCCTTGCGCCATGAGTATGGTGTAGCATGCCTGCCATTGACTATTATATGGAAATCATGATATGTGTTTCATTGCAGTTTTATTCAATATTTTTGTATATTCCTTGCCATCCCCTTTGCGCACCGATTCCCTGCACTTTAAATTTGTGTTAGTGTGGGCATAATATTAAATGTTCTTTTTCATACTTTGTGCATGTTGTTTTATGCCAATGGCTATATATTTAGCCATTGGCATATATTAACAGTATAATACATGAGTATGATCCACTGTCATGGCTCCGATTTTATGTTTGAAAAATGTAAACCATTTTTTTCGGTTCACATTTCTGCATGCTTACACTATGCCTGCACCACTTCCTGAATCGCTATATACCTTCATTTGCATGCTACACTGCTGCACATGGGGTGATTAGCATACATGCACCGGGAGCTGTGCAGGTGTGGCGTACGCAGGTAGTGCATGTGGAAACAGCTCGTACCTGAATCGCACGGCGGCCATATTTGGTGTTAGATCACTGACGCTACGCCTGCACCTGGCACAAGCTTCATGAATCCTGGGGAGAATATTTTTCTTCAAAACGTACAGCATTTGGAAACAACTTAGATCAAATAATAACCAGACTGGATAAAAATGAGGCTAGATACTGAGTAATAAGACAAAGATAGAAGAAATGCAGAAAGCTACTTCCATCACTGAAAGCTCAGTGAAAGAAATACAACAAAAAACTGATTGATCTTGAAGCTAGAGCAAGAAGAAATAATGTATTGATCAGAGGCATCCCAGAAATATATGAACAATCACAGCTAACTAATGTGGCAAAATAAATCTTTGATCTCCTGCTTGATAACAAAGAACTATCCAAAATAATTGTTATTGAAAGAATACACTGGGCTCTGAGAACATCTGAAACCCTGGATGGCCCCAGACAAATATATGTAAGGATTCTAAATGCTTCCCATGCTCAAGCAATAATTCAAGCTGCAAAAAAAAAAAAGAAAATACATTGTATGAATGGCTGCAAGATAACTTTTGCTCATGATCTGCCTCTACAGATAAAACAGTTAAGACAAGTTTTATCACCTTACTGCACTTACTTAGTAAGCAAAAATATTAGATTTCAAATGAAATATCCAGCGACTCTGCAATTTCAATACAATGGCTTAAATTATGCAGTAAAAATAAAGAAGAAGGAAAAACAGCTTTTCTCAAAGCCTTTAAAGAACAGTCATGAAGTAGTGTGCTTTTACCTAAAAAGGCTCCTAATACAATGAATATATGCTTTCATACATCTATGCATGCTGTATTGTCTTAAGTGACAAGGTAAAGTACTTGCATTACCTTTTTTTCTATCTAAATCCATTACTTTTTGTTTGGACATTCTGAATTCAGCTCAAGGAGCATCTCCACACCGTTGTGAACGAACTACAACACCCATAATCCTTTGTGACCATGAATCAGGAAGATTAAGTATAACTGAGGTCAAAGCAACAATTGTGTCATCCGTCTAAGCCCAAAACAATGCCAAAAACCCACATTTGCAAATAAAAATGAAAGCAAAACTCTCACATTTCAGAAAACCTTTGGATCTGTATTTTCCTGATTAAAAAAGTGAAGAATCTCATGCAAATGGCATCTGGAAGGTAAATCTAGCCTAGAACTTAGTACAACAGTTCAATTATATACAAATGCAAATATATAGGTTCTTGTTTTCTTTTCTTGTTATTTTTTCTTTCCTGAATATATACAAGCTGGACCAATAAAAATCTTCTGGGTCAGATGCTGTAGCAGCTGCTGCAGCTGCAACAAATAACTAGCTCTTATTAGGAACTGCAAAGTAATATAGTTTGGTATGTTTTGTTTTATATACTGTTCATATATGTTTTTTTTAGCTTCCAAATAAGTATGCATCAAAAATGTAAGCATACCAATCTCAAACAGCAGAGACTATGAAAGACGTTTTGATACTGTTTTTTTTTTTTATGGTCACAACACTGGTTCTTAGATGTATATGTGCTTGACTCATAGATAATAAATGGATAATCAGGACTATAGCTATCCTTAACTGTAAACACAGATACAACAAGTAAATGGCTGCTGTACACTTAAAAGGACTGTACTTGAAACCATCAAAATAAATAACATGCCAACAGTGACTGACAAAACTACATTAAGTTAAAATCAGTTGTGCATGTAGTTATCATCTATGTGTGATTATAATAGCAAAGCTATGGGTTGCTTTGAATTGTAATATGTTTAGATTGCCTATTAAGCTAGATATATGAATTTCAGTTAAAAGCTGTTTTAAAAAAATGCTCAGCTTAATTACTTTCAAATAAAGAAAGGGTTAGAAATCATATCTTTTATATATGCTTTGTCTGGGTAAGCTGTTATGTGTGTTGTTTTTTATTGCTGGGACTTAGAATGACAGAAACTTTTAGTATTAGAGTTGTAAATGTTCTTTTTAACTCTCTTTCAGTTAGTAGGCTAGTGTGGATATGTACGGGGGTGGGCTGAAAGGGAGTGATGTCACATTTATATTCACACCATCGAATTGTACCAAAAATTCTAATAATTTTGAAAAGTTATTTTGTCCCTATATACTTCCATTAATTCTGAAGGCCAGCATTCTGTGTATTATAGCTTTTAGATGATTTCTGTGGATTCATGGAATGTAAAGGGCTTACAAAATAAGAAAAAGAAGAATCTATTAATGAATTTAATTTTTAAATCTAAGGCAGAGATAACTTTCATTCAAGAAACGCCTATGTTGAAAAAACAATGGGAGAAAGATACAAAAAAAAAGGGTAAAACATATTGTTGATGCTGGTGACAGTACGGCTTCTAGGAGAGTTGCTATAGTAGTTAAAACATCTTTTGATGGCACTATAATGAAAGGTAGTTATGACCCAAATTGCAGATGGTGTTATTTTACTTGTGATCTGCCACCACTTAAAAAAACCCTTCTTAGTCCTCAATGTTTATGCTTCTTGTTTTTATCAAATAACCTATCTATATGAGATATATAGAATCTTAGAGAACTTTCCTAATTATCTCTATATCATAGGAGGTGAATGGAATATGTTAATTAATCCAGAACTTGATAGGACAAATAAGTATAATAAGCAACCTGTTCAGCTCACTACACTAATATCTGAAATAATGGAAGATTTTAGGTTAGCTGATCTATTTGAAAATTATAGAAATAGTATAACTACTAGTAAATTCACTTATTATTCACCATACCACAAATCTTGGTCTAGATTATATATATTTTTAATATCTGAAATTCTATTAAGTAATACAGCCACCTACAAAAGTGAACCTAGAACGATATCAGATCATGTAAAAATAAACATTACACTAAAGTTGGTGACCTCAATGCAAAGACTCCAAACAGTTACAAACTCAACGTTAAATACTAACTTATTAAAGAGTAAAGAAGTTTCACAGAATATCACTGACATTCTCACCCAAACTAAAAATACCCTAGAAGTAACAGATATACCATATTACATTCAATGACAAGTGACAAAAGCCACTATTAGGGGAATATTAAATCAAAAAGCTGATCTCTATAAAAAATTAAACAAAGAAAAAGTCATAACAATAGAATCAAAATTCAAAATCATAGAGTCTGAATTAAAAATTAATCATTCACCACTACTTGAAGGTCACATAGTTACACTACAGGGACTATTATGTGAAATTCAAACACAACAGTACTCAATTAATGAAATTAAACTTCTTCACAAATATGCCAAATGGGGTCAATCAACCTCAAAAGCACTGGCAAGATTCATAAACATAAAAACCCTACCAAAATAAAGCAATTAAATTATAATAACAAATCTCTAGATACTGACAAAGAGATTATAGCAGCTTTTAAAGAGATTTACCAAAAACTATATGGCCCCCATGACTAGTTTAATGAATCATTATTTCATCAATTTGCCGAAGAGTTACAATTTCCAGTACTGAATGAAGCACAAATAAAAAAAACCTTAAAGCTCCCTTAGATGTAGAGGAAATCATTGCTGCTGTAAATAAGTTGAAGCCAGGTAAATCACCAGGGCCAGATGGATAAGTGATAGAATTTTACAAGACTTTCAAAAAACAATTAGCTCCAATATTACTGAAAATATATGAATACATAATAAAGTATGGTACCAAAGACCTGTATATCAATAACTCAAAAGCTATATTAATACCAAAATACCAAAACCCAAGTCTGAAGCATCAAATCCAAACAATTACAGTCCGATAGCACTCATAAATATTGATATCAAAATTCTTTCTTTTGTCCTAGCTAGCAAAATAAAAAAAATCTTACCTCTCATCATATCTTCTGAACAACTAGGTTTTGTGAACAACAGACAAATATATGACAATACACTCACCATTGATTCAATCATCAGTTTAAAAAGCGAATGATAAATGCCCTAGCTATGCACTGTCATTAAATGCAACTAAAGCTTTTGACAAAGTAAATTTTGATTTTTTTATTAAAGATACTCAAGAAATTTAGCATTCCTGAAGACTATATAAACATGTTAGGGCTTTATACAAAAATAGCACAACAACATTATTTATAAATAAAAAGCAATCAAAACCTATTCAAATCATGAATGGTACAAGGCAAGGATGCCCACTATCACCATATCTGTTCAATATATATATACATAGAACCTCTAGTTCTTAAAATATCGCAAAGAACTTACCACCATCTTATGAATATTTCTAAAAGCCCAATAAAGTATATAGCTTTTGCTGATGATCTAAACATCTATTTTGAATTCCCTAATACAGATTTGAATAAGATATTAAACTCCATTGAAAAATTCTCAGAAATATCTAATTATGCCATTAACCCAAATAAATCAGTCATATTCCCTCTGAATACTCTAGGACATAAGGAATTCTTTTTCCCTGAAACTGAAATTAAAGTCAATTATAATCTCAAATATCTGGGTATAATGTTCACTCACTCATAATCTGATATGAGCAAAAACAATTTGCTCAAAACCTGGACTAATATCACTGAAGACACTAAGCGATAGTTAAATCTCAATCAATCTCCACTATCTAAGGTGGCTATTGTTAAAAATTAATATTCTTCCAAGATTATTGTTTCATTTTAATGCTATTAATCAAAATATACCAAAAAACTTATTTTCCAAACTTGAACACAACTAGGAAAATTTATTTGGCATCAAAAAATATAAGAATAAAATACACTAGATTAACATTACCCAAACAAAAAGGGGTCCTAGGTCTACCTGAGTTCCAAACATACTATAACATTATAAACGCTAGTCAAATTATACAAATAGCAAATTTTGAATCATCCAAAAAACACGGTATCCACTATAGCTTAAAATATATTACAATCATCTAATCTCATGCAATTTAAATTCTAAAGCAGTAGCCTTTCTAAATTCTAAGATGTTAAAGCATGTTAAGGCCCATCCCATAATCATAAGAAACACACTAATATTTCAAAAGCTGGTATTGTCCCTAAATCTTAAGGATACTTTGGCACTAGGGCAACCAATACACCTTAATCCTAATATTAAATTAAATAATACTATGATAAACCTGAATCATTATCCAAATATTAAAAACATCACTGTATGGGACTTCTACCAGGTCAAAAGCCTTTCATTTGAAAATATTAGGCAAATATTTGAAGTAAATAAAACTTATAACACCATAATCACCCAATTAATATACCTGATTAACACAATTAGTATGAATGTTAAAATAGATAACCAAGACATGCAGCTATATCAACAAATTATTAACCTGTTACTTTTGGGAATCTAAAATGTTATCAAATACTTATAGATTAATAACAAAAATTAGATATCAAGATGTACTTCTACATTCAAAATGTTGGGAAGAGAAAAATAAAAAGATTACTGTTAAACAAAAATCTGCTGCAATTGAACTTACTTTGCAATTAACCCCCCTAAAAAAACTAATTTTATACCCAAATTATGATTAATAACAATGCTTATCACACACCACTCTTTCTAAGTAAAATTAATCCCTCACACTCTCCTTATGACCCTTCATATTTGGAGCTGTAAGAATGTTTACAAACGATGGTGTTCATTAAGAACCAAGTTAGAAAAAAAAGGATACACTAAATCTACCCTGTCATGGGAAATTGCAATTTTTACATGTATTTCTCACCAAATTTTCCTATGAGAATAAACACATCATAGTCACATTGTGTGCAATGATGAAATCATACATAGCTCAAAATTGGTTAGACAGAAGTAAAATCACATGAGAAGAATTTAAAGGAATGGCTATAAAGTAATTATTAGCCAGCAAACTAATTACAAGAAGCCAAAAAAAATGCTATCCTACTATCAAAAACATTGGAAAACACTTATAGAAATCTTAGGACAAAAGTGATTTATGAGCAAGGGACTACACTATCAGTATTACTCTATATATAAATAAGGGAAACTAAAGATAATTAGTATTGTAAAATGTTTACCCACAACAACAGTGGTCAGGTCATGGTAATATATATAAGATGGATATTTAAGGTGACATCAATGTATATAGTGTACATAGTACAAGATATAACGTAAGCTAGGTAGGCTAGAATGTCTTGATGCAAGTGTTTTAATGTCAGATTTCAATATGATGTATATTATCTCTGCGTAGTTTTCTGTTTCATAGCTCAGTATGAACAGCTTGGTTGTTAGTTACTTCTGCATATTCTTAGTTTAACACTGATGGTTCATGTTATGTAGATCTTATTAGGATTACTGCAACTTGATATTCCAAGTACCTTGTCCTTATATTTTTCTGTGTCATTCTTTTCTTGTATTAAAAAAGAAGAAAATGCAATAAAAATATATTTGAAAAAAAAAACAAATATTATTACAATACTGTCTAGCATTTTTGAATCAGAGCTGAATATAATAGTCACTTTCTTTAAAATAAAAGAGAAACACAAAGTTAATTTGGTAATATTCCAAGCTGTTTAGTAGTCCTTAATCTCCCTTTCTCTATAACAGTTTGGTTTGATTTATTATGTCAGACAGATTTATGTATTTTAGTCACTCTATCCCAGGACACAGTATCTCTGGTCCAAAGGAATCAGTAGGCTTTTAGAATCAACAGACAGCAGAGATCTTCCCAGCATTACTTATTAATTCAAATAGCTTCTCTGGTATCATTTTTAAATTTTGTAAGACTGCGGTGTTTTTCCATGGAATTCACACTCTTGCCATGAGTTACACTGATGAATTCTGAACAGTTATCCCACTCCAAAAAGGGGGAGCCACCACTGATCCTAGGAACTATTGCCCTATTAGCCTGACGAGCCTGGTCTGCAAGGCCATGGAACGTATCATCATGGAATTCATAAACAAAGACATTGGTAACCTCCAAACTATGGACCCCACCCATTTTGGGTTTGTGAAAGGCAGATCATGCCTTCTGAATCTGATTAACTTCTTTGAGGCAGTCACCAAAATCGTAGATGAGGGTAAGGTGGTTCACACAGCCTATCTTGACCTCGCCAAGGCTTTCGACACCATCCCCCATTCTGGAATTATAGCTAAATTCACTAAACTAGGTATAAATCCCTATGTCACAAGATGGGTTGCCAACTGGCTCACTGACAGAACCCACATTGTAAAAGTTGCAGACTCCAAATCTGATTTCAAACCAGTGACAAGTGGAGTACCACATTGTTCAGTCCTGGGACCACTCCTGTTTGGTATCTACTTCTCTGAAGTACAGGTTAACACAGAAGACCTCTGGCTAATGAAGTTCGCAGAAGACTGCAAACTAGGAGCCATAGTTGAGTCCCCGAATGATGTGGACATCCTACAGAAGGGCCTCACTGAGACAGATGCCCGGTGTCAGAAGCATGGCCTCAAGCTCAATGCCAAAAAGTACATTGTCATCCCCTTTGGTACAAACTCTGTACCCATGAACTACCACATAAACGGCAGTCTACTTAATGCCGAATGTGTGATAAGAAACCTTGGGATCCAGGTGGACAGTAGTCTCTCCGTTGATAATCACATCACTACAGTAGTCAGGAAATCCTTCTATATGGAACACCTCATCACAAAATGGTTCTCATCCAGGAAAAAAGAGGTCATTGTTCCCCTCTACTCGGCACTCATTAGACCCATTGTAGAGTACAATGCCCCTTTTGGAATGTACCTCACAAGACATCTGCAGCAGCTTGAAAGGCCATAGAAGTACCTCACAAAGAGGATTACTGGCCTCAAACAGATGCCCTACACTGACTGTCTCAAAAAACTCCAGCTTTACTCTGTAGCATATCACCTACTCCAAGGAGATCTCTGCCTAACATATAAAGCTATGTTAAACCCAGAGCTGTTAGAAATGCTACACCTTAAGAAATCCCAATCCTTCCAAGCTACATGGTCTAGGGACCTAAACCTTGTCACCATGATAAACAGGACATGCTGGAGGGATAGATTCCTGTCCCAGAGACTTCCTATACTCTGGAACAAGCTACCCATCAATATCAAGCAAAGTTCCTCATTAGCACTCTTCAAGAAAAATTTGACGAGTGGATGGGAAATAGAAAATACACCCCGGGGATCACTTCTGTGGCTCTGCTCAACAGGGGCACAGGAAATTAACTTTCTTGGATGGCATAAGCCAGGGAACATTGTTGGCTAGGCTTACTTAGGCCCTTGGGCCGATAGCCTAGTACCTGCCTATGAACCTATGAACACTGCAGAATCATGACTTAAAGATCATGTGCAAGGATTTTTTTTTTGCTGTAATTATTTTCTCATATGTAATGTGGACTTTCTGATTCTAAAACACATAACTTACTTTATTTACTTCAGTAGAAATATAAAGTTGTGTTTGTATTTACTTTAAAATGAGAACCTGTCCATTCACTTTCTGATTTCATGTTATGTGACCTTACCTTCTAATGATGCAGTTGTTGGGATAAACAAATTGTAGGTGATTTTTTGTAGTCAGAAGCCCCACTTTACATAACATGGGGGTAATTAAACCAAAGGGGAAAAAAACAGAACAAAAAATACCTCTTGTACATGATTTTTAAGACTTTTAGGCTAAACAAACTGGGTTATGTGTTTCTAATACACCCTTAGTAAGGAAAGTTGACTTTGTTAATTCATTTTGCAATAAGGTTTGAGCAGGATTTTCAGTGTTTCCATCCCCTGCTGTGATAAAAATATGCTCATATGCATATTCAGAGACAAAGAGTAAATGCTATGATAAAGTCCATATCAGGTATTATGCTGGATTAGTGCTATTTCTATGGCAAAAATGGCAACGCAGCTGTAAATATTATAACAAAATCTACAGTGATCTGGTAGACCAAACACTAAAAATGTATGTGTGTGTGTATGTGTGTGTGTGTGTGTGTGTGTGTGTGTGTGTGTGTGTGTGTGTGTGTGTGTGTGTGTTTAGCAGTACTTAAATATTAATGTGACTCCTTTCCCAGTGAATGTCACCATACAGAGCATCCAGTAATGATACTTTCCTTTCAAGCTGTAAGTAATAGAAGTCATTCTGTACAAAACTTAATTTTATGTTGCTTTTCTCTATGAAATAGAAAAAGAGAGAACTGACTCGTAGGGTCCTCCATCTTGGCAGTGCATCAAATAGCAGCCTTTACTCTGACTTTCACAACAGCATAAACTTCCTGTTGCTACCTGAATTTTGGCTTCCAGATCCCCTGGAATTTTAAAAAGCACCAGACTCTACAACATACACATAAAAGGTTTATACTCTGACTGACAATTACAGCACTGAAAAACATATCTCAAGGAATAGAAGATACTTTCAGAGTAAAATAATTGTTGGCATTTTTTGTGTAATATGTTTGTTGGTTCATTTATTTGATAACAAAGATTATAGAGATAAGACTGCTTTATATTTGATGTTTGAATAAGAGTGGATAATAAAAAAGGGATCCTGGTTAATTAGAGATGCACAAAATTGGTAGAATTTAATCTCAGTCACAAACAATGCCTATCCCAGAAGCATGTATTGATTATCTTAGTGATAGTAGAACTTATTAGCTAAAACTGGTTGAAAGGATATAGCTACTGATATGTTAATATTAGCAAGATACATTTAAGCCTTCAGCTTTTTAATGATGTTATTATGTCAGAATATTGGTTGGATTCGACAGTTTTTTATTACTGAGATATAAATTATTGTATGATTATAAAAAATATTGAATAGGAATAAGTCAGATTTATTATATGCTGGCTCTCAATGGCACTTGGTTTTGTTAGTTTCTCTGTTAGTAATAAATGCAATAGTGTTTCCTTACTATTACACTGAAATTGATGTCTACATACATGAATGTAGTTTAGAAAGTCAACAGACCACAACTTCAGCTTTCTAAGCATTGAAACCACAAACTCAAACTCCCACAACATTGAAACATGGAAGTTCAGGACTTTATGTCAGCAGGTAAAACAATGTCTCTGCTGTACAAAACATGAAATAACCAAACCCTTCTAACAGTGCCCCCTGCACGACTCCTGCAGGGGGCTTCATCATCCAATACCACCTGGTAATTATATCAACTAACTCCAAGATTGCACTATCCTAGGGAAAGGGAAATTAAATATTCCCCTACTGTGAAGATTGTTGAGTACTCATCTTCTCACTTTTCTGAAGCACCATCACACTGTTCCATCTGCCATAATGTTTTGACCATCTATGGTTTGATGTTGTGAAGGCTCAATTATGTGAGCATTCAATTTTCCAGTCTTTATGTTTATAAAGTTGATGTTGTGGTCTATCAACTTTCAGACAGAGACCTCTGCAATGATCTAGTTTAGAAAATCGACAGATCACAATGTCAACTTTCTAAACATCAATACTGAAAACTTGAGCACTCATATAGTCAAGCATTCATAACATCAAAACATGAAAGATCAAAACATTATGCCAACAGAGAAAACAATATCCCTCTTCTACAAAACATTTAAAAACCAAAACCATCAAACAATGCCCCCCATCCATTGAGGCTGTGCCACCCATTCCCCCAGTAATTATATTAATAACTTCAAGATCACATGATTACCCAGGGAAAGGGCATATACCCTTACCACCAGGATTGTTGACCACAGCACCTACATAGTAAGTTTTTTGAAGCATTAATAGGCTGTTCCCACTGCAATATCTTTTTGACCTTCCTTGGTTCAATTTTGTGAATATTCAATTAAATGAGTGTTAATATTTCCAGTCTATGTTTAGAAATTTGATTTTGTAGTCTGTTGACTTTTTGACATGGACTCCTACATACATAATAGCTTTGAATGCCCACTTACATTTGAGCTCTTTGTGGATAATACTAAGACTTTAAATTAGTTGTTTCATCTCAGTCAGTTATATAAGTTGGGGTGCCCACCACTACTGCCAATATGTGGTGAGCACCACTATTTGTCATCCCCACACTGGACCAGTAATCAAGGAGCCTGAATCCTCACCATTGACACTGGAGAGGGATGTGTGCTTGTTAAACAAATGGATACACTCAGCATTTCCAGATACAGACTTCTCTACATAAAGTACAATTTCACTTAAGAGCACACAAGGAATAAACTCAGCCCAGGGTCTGGATGTCTGTATATCTGTCTCCCTCCAGATCCCCAGTGAGACTCCAGACTTGTACAGCTGTAGGGTTAGGTCTTCAGCCCAGTGTCCAAGCCAAGTCCTCCAGCACCCTCTCTGTAAATCCAGTGCTTCATGTCCCTGCCCCAAGTAACTGACATATACACACTGAGAGATTTGATTTGTGCACACACAGGCAAACACACACACACACACACACACACACACACACACACACACACACACACACACATGAATGCATACACACATGGGAAAGGCTTGCACAGGTCTACTAGCTATGCCTCCTTCTGCACAGACTATAGTGTAGCTACCACTGCCACCAGACACTTCACAATCAGGTACTCTAAGGCCCATAACAAAGGCTGTCCAATTATACTGTGCAATATTAATACTAATACAAATGGTAGTACTTCACCAAAATGGCTATGCCTTCTGGAGTGGCACACACAGTGTCACCAAATAAACATAAGTATTCTCAAAGGCTAATACTTTCTAAAAAGGATGAGCCACAATGAAAAGTTTAAATATATTTAATAATAAATAACAAAATGACAAGAAAATACTGAATATATATTCACAGTAACCCACAGAGTTCAGATCACAGGAAATATTGAAAACAACACTGATGGACAGACTCTGACAAATAAAGAAAACCAATATCTAAACTAAGCTTCACTGTATTCTTGACTGAATTTAGGAGAACTTACTGTTCCCTAATAACTTTCTTGGCAAGGCAAGATGAAATACATGAACAGTCTTTCTAGTCAGGGTTCCCAAACACAATGCTCAATGCTCTGAGATTACTCCCTGTAAAATATAATATCCAAGATGACCAGCAAAATAACCTGATCTGGTCAATTGACTGTAGGTTCCCACAATATCTCCTTTTGAAGTTTGAGACAAGACTTTAGCAGACTGCTACAATACACATGTAGATATTTTATGGCAGTACCTGGAGGCCACCCCTCTTTTCACTGAGGTAATGAACTGTCCCAGACCCAGCATCACCAGTCTTATTCAGCACTGTGGAGAGCCTTTCAATGATTTAACAGGTCATTTACATTTCCTTTATTTTTCTTAAGATAAGTCAGTTGGTTAACCTTTGCTGTGCCAGTGTCCCCTATTAAAATATACACATTTAATTTAGTTATCATAATACATGTACATTTCTTTTCATTTCTGCAGAGTGCACTGTTGATACATTTTAACACAATTAATACAAGCAGAGCTCACAAATACATTTTCAGCACAAGCATCTGTACAAATTAACTTGATATACAAATGACATATAATTATTTACAAAATTCCAGCTAACTGTGCTGGCACAAGTCATACATCCACTGCCCTACTTCTCCCTGACATGGCTGGCAGTACCTCCTATTGTCACGCCCTCCTCCTTTGAAAACTCAAGCAAGTTTTTCAAGTGACCCTTAAGAAACATGGCATGAAAGAAATATGCCTATCTAGGAATATGTTACCCCATTTCCTGTCTTGAGATTCCATCTGCCTTTGCATTGCTGACCCCATTTACAGTGTTGCACCATCATATCATATGTCTGCAACCCTAGGCTCCACCATAGTAACATAGGATATTGCTGGCTGGCTCCCTGTAGCCATAGATCCCCCTCAGACTCCGCCTGCTTCCTTCTGCAAATGCTCAGCACAAGGGCCTCCCTATCATGATAAGGGTTCATCATTTTAACATATTACAGTCTGTGCCCCTGCCTCCTGCCTACCAATTCTACCATGTACTTAACATCACTGACCTTCCTTACCACCTTGTAGGGTCCTGCCCAAGCTGCCTGCTGTTAATTGTGTTTGACAGGAATGAGAACCATCACCTGCTGTCCAACAGTATACTCTCTAGCTCAAGCATTCCTGTCATACCACACCTTTTTCTACTGTTCGGCTCCTGCCAGGTTCTTATGGGCGAAGCCCAAGAGCTCCCTGAGTCTCGTCCTGAGGTTTAAGACATACGCCACAACAGACTTCTTTTGGGATTCACATTCACCTTCCTACTCATCACAAATCAAGTCTAGAGGTCCCCTCACCCTATGCCCATACAGCAACTCAAAGGGTGAAAAACCTGTGGTCCCTGGGGTACCTCTCGATACAAAACAACAGATGAGGTAAATATTTGTCCCACTCTTTCTTAAACTGGTCTTCAAACGGAAGTAGCATGGTCTTTAGTGTAAAGTGTAACCTCCTCAGAAGACCATTAGTCTGGGGGTGTGAGTGGGTGGTCTTTAAGTGCTTCATCCCACAGCACTTCTACAGACAAGCCAGCAGGTCTGACATGAAATTGGCACCTCTGTCAGTCAGTATTTTTCTTGGGAAACCCTCCCTGCTAAAAATCTCTAGCAAAGCATTTGCCACCTTCTGTGCTTCGATGGAAGACAGAGCCACCACCTCAGGGTATCTAATAGCATACTGTACTGCCACTAGGATATACTTCTTCCCTGTGGAACTTGGGGTACTCAGAGGCCCAGCAATACCCTTAGCTACCATCTGAAATGGCTCCTCTATCACAGGCAAAGGCATGGAAGAAGCTTTGACCTTGTCTCCTGCCTTGCCTACTTGTTGGCACACCCCACAGGTCCTGCAGTACCCTGTTATATCCATGGAAATCCCAGACCAATAAAAGGTCTGCATAATATACACTTTATGTCCATATGACCTGCAAAGGGAATGTCATAGGCTTTGGCTAGAAGTGCCAGATGGTATGCACTAGGCACTACCAACTAATGTATTACCTCATCTTCTAGCCCTCCCTAAGGAGTCCACTCCCTATACAGTAACCCTTTATTCCAGTATACAAAATCCCCTTTTCCTTGAGAACCAGGTGCCTCCCTAGCTGCCTCCCTCAAGCATTGTAATATATGGTCTGAGAGCTGAGCCTGTCTCAACTCTCTCAGTAAATCTTCCTGGCTCCCCTTCCACAGGAAGTCTGGTATGCCCTGACAGCAGTGCCTCACTGTCAGTCTTGGTACTACTACTCACCTCTGCACTTGCAGTCACTCTGTCCAAAGGAACATCAGTACCCACCAGCAGCTGTGTCTCACCTTCAGTCTCACTGCTACAGGGTAGCTCCCTCCCTGAAGTAGCGACATCACCAGTCCTGGCTTCAGGTGTGCAGTCTGTCTGGGTCTCCTGCAGGCTACCAAACCCACATGCCTGTCTCCAAGCCTAACTGTGTGTCACTGCATGCACACAAGGTACTGCATTATCAAAATGATTCCCTATCAAGACATCTGTATGGATATCCTCAAACACACCTACTTGCTTGCTTCTTTTTCCACCCTTCCAGTCAAAATGAACCCTAGCCAAAGGTATTTGGAATGGGATCCCTCTTAAAGCTGTGACTGGGGTGGACTGCCCAAGCAAGTACTGCATCTCCTTAACCACTGCAGGCTTCAGAATGGTTATATCAGAGGCTGTGTCTCTCTTGGCAGTGGTCTGTTTTCCATCTAACAAGATTGGACATAAACTCTGCTGGTAGTTTAGTACCCCTGTTGTCTCCAGACAACTTATCGCTGACTTTCTGTTACTCCCACTTGCTGGCTCCCCCACCTTTTGTTCCCCACCTTGCCTCTGTGGACATCTGTATGCTACATGGCCCCACTGGTTACATTTAAAACATTTAACCCTTGATCCTGGCCATATACCTGAACTAGTGGCTTCCCTTGTTACTGGCGGACTCTATTGGGGCAGTTTAGGCTACCCACCATGGGTTCCCTTATATCTTTGTGCAGCACTGGGTATCCCTTTCCTGTGCAATGATGTCCTGCTTGTTAGGTGTAGGTCTCCCTTTTTCCCCACCCATTTGCAGAGTCGCATTACCTGTCTGCCAACCAGATTCTCATGTCCTCAGGCAAAGTGCTAAGGACTTGTTCCCCTCACCAAAAGGTCTTCCAACTCTTGAAAAATGGTGACCTGACTCCCACTCACCCACTTATGAAAATAAGTGCTTAGTTCAGCAGTATAATAACATATACTTTCATCTGCCTTGCATCTATGCTCACAATTTTTTTTTCTGTAAACCTCAGGTGTTAACTTAAAACAGTGTAATAAACAGTGCTTAACTTTCTCATAATCTAAACAATCAGTATCAGGCAATTTAGAAACAACAGTTACAGCCTTACCATGGAGTAAGGTGGTGAAGAACTGTACCCAGAATCCTTGATCAACATTATACTATTTGCATACTCTTTCAAACATATGAATAAAACTATCAAAATTATCACCTTCTTAGAAAAAGGAAGAAGTTTACTGACCTTTATTGCTTCTGGGGTACTGTTACTCCTTTCCCCATTACCTCACTGACCCTGGCAAAGAGTCAGCATTTCCTTTTCATGTTTCCTCTGCCTCTCATTTTCTTCAGCTTCCAAGTGTTGCAGTCTTTCTGGTGATTCTACTTCCAACCATTTGGACTCCATTTCAAGTCTTTTTACATCTAGATGGATTGTTAAGTCCTCTCAGGAAAAGTTGAACTGTTCTGTTTCTGGCGGTTGCAAACTCCCAACACCAAACTGGTTATGCTCCTGTTTGCTGGTCTGTGCTGCAGCTGTGATTAAGGCTGCAATCATTTCCCCTTTAGTCAGGTTGGCATGCCCCAGTCCTCTGACTTGGCACATTTCAGCCAACTGGTTCCTTGTCAGCTTGCCATAATTCTCTGCTGACATCCTTGCCTGCTCTCCCTAACTATCTAAGCTAATAAAAAGGAAATAAATAAAACTATTGTGTTATGCAACTCTGAAAGTCTACTTTGTGGCTGCTTGAGAGTACAAACACATTCTTTAGTGACCACTGCTTACAGGCTACAAGAATTCAATATCCACACCACTACACAACAATATGTGAGCATGTGATGATCCCACCACTACCAGCAATAAAATTTGATGCCCACCACTGCTGCCAATATGTGATGGGCACCACTATGTGTCATCCCCATGCTGGGCCAGTAATCAAGGAGCCTGAATCCTCACCACTGACATTGGAGAGGGACGTGCACTTGGAATACAAATAGATACACTGATTATTAATAGATACAGACCTCTCTGCATAAAGTATAATTTCCCTTAAGAGTACACAGGGTACACATTCAGCCCAGGGTCTGGATGCTTTTATATCTGTAATCAATCCAGATCTCCAATAAGACTCTCCACTGGAACAGCTGTAGGGTTAGACCCTCAGTCAAGTGTGCAAGTCAAGTCCTCCAGCACCCTGTCTGTAAATGTAGTGCTTTGTATACCTGCCCTAAGTAGCTGATACATGCACACACACACACACACACACACACACACACACACACACAGACACATACACAAACACACACACACTGAGAGATATGATTTGCATACACGTGTACACACACAAACACACACACACACGCAGTGCGCACACACACACACACACACACACACACACACACACACACACACACACACACACACACACACACACACACACACACGCACACACACACACACACACACACACACACACACACACACACACACACACACACACACACACACCTGGGAAAGGCTGGCACAGTTCTAATAGCTATGCCAGCCACAAAGAAAAGTTTAAATATATTCAATAATAAATAATAAAAGAAGAAGAAAATACTGAAAATATTCTCACAGTAAACCACAGAGTTCAGATTACAGGAAATATTAAAAATAACATTGATAGACAGACTAAGACAAATAAAGAAAAACAGTATCTAAACTAAGCTTCAATATATTGCTAACTGAATCTAGGAGAAATTACTGTTCCCTAAAAACTTACTTGGTCAAGGCAAGATGAAATACATGGGGAGTCTTTCGAGTTAGGCTTCTCAAACACAATACTCAATGCTCTGAGATTATTCCCTGTAAAATATAATATCCAAGATGATTTGCAGAATGACCTCCTCTGGTCACCTGAGTCTAGGTTCCCACAATATCTCCTTTTGAAGTTTGAGACTGCACTTTAGCAGACTGCTACTATATGCGTTTAGAGCTTCTATGGCAGTACCTGGAGGCTAACTGCATTGAGGAAGGGTTATGCCCGAAAGCTTTGCTGCTCTTTTATATATACTGTTTATGATGTTTTATTAAACACAGTTTTAACATTCTTGGTCAAAGTTTTTATAGTAATTTGCTGTCCTACCTAAATGGTGCAATTGTAAATGTAAAGCAGTTTTAGTTATATATAATGACCTGGTATATATTCTTTACTAAGATCAAAATGCATCATAGGTTCATAGGTTAGTACTAGGCTAACTGCCCTTGTGGGCTATTTTAAGCCTAGCCATTTACCACATGTGAGAATCAAATCCTGCACCTTCTGTTTGTAAGGTGAACACCTTAACCATTATGCCAACCTCCTAACTCCCTCAATGATTCTAGACATTTTGCAAATAGTTTTCTGTAAAACATTATTGACGCTTTTATCTAAATTTCATTCTTTTTCTCTGTTACACTCTTACTCTGTTCTTTTTCCATAGATATCTCTCATATGTTAGCCCTTTCAACAGTATAGCAGCAGCCATTATTCTAAACAAATTGGACACCAAGGAAGCTGAATAAATGAATGATTCAAGCCACTTTACAGTGTGTTCTCTTTAGAGTAGGTTTTAAACTACATCAACATTAGTTATATCATTTTCTAAGCAATCAATATTACTTCCTTTGCTATTATGAGGTGAATGCCAGTGTTTTTGTCAGCCAGGATCAGCCTATGCTTGTTATACATGTTGCTACATACTCTTTCATTTCCTCTAACCATATTTTCAGCATATCTTAGATAGTATATAGTTTGGTGGTTAGATTAAAATTGAACCTCTAGATTCCCATTACACTGATATAGACGTCAAGTCCGATAATGCCATTTTGATCTTACCTGCCCAAAGTCTGTAACAGCTACACTACACTACACTCAGTTCATTACTTACCTATTAATGCCTTCTCCTTCAATATCCAAACTGACATCTAAAATGTATACCTGTCCACTGTGCATACAATTACTCCTCCTTTTCTTTTTCCACATGCTTTTCCTAACAATACAGTTACTGTCTCTCCTCGTTCTAGCACACATCACTAGCTGCCACACAAAATTCAACTCAGACACTTTACCTCCATCTCTATCCCTTACCCATACCAGCTAGAATTCCACCTCTTTTTTTCCCCATACCCCATAACCTCTATAACATATCTCATAAATATGTATATAGACAATAAATACTTAAAAGCTAGCAACCGTACTAAAAGTAAATTGAAAAACAAGGTCTGCTTTTTACTCAAGCCATCCCTACCCACACTGCAACTATGTGGAGACATATACCCCAAACCAGGGCCAACTTATAGGTTCATAGGTGTTTAATAGGCTAATGACCACAAGGGCCTTTTTAAGCCTAGCCATGCATCCCAAATCTCTGACAAGTTTTGATACCCTTGATAAGTGTATACACAGGCCTGGGAGATGAACCGTTTATAGGTTACCTGTTTGCATTAGAGACATAGGTGCCAAACCAGGGATGAATTTCCAGTTTCCCATCCAATTTTCCAAATTGCACTTGAATTGGGTTAGGCAGGAACTTTGCTTCACATGGATGTAGAGTCTGTTCCATAGATGGGGTAGTTTCTGGGATACATACCTATTTCTTCCAGCAAGTCCTATTTATATCACAGGCAAGGTTTAAGTCTTTAAAATGGGTATTTCTGCTACTGTTTATTTTGCGGAAATGCAGGAGGTCCATCAGAGTGGGGTCTAACAATGGCCTGTATGCCAGGCATAGATCTTCCCTCAAAAGCCTGTAGGAGACAGAATACAGGGATAAGACCTTGAGGCGGTCTGCATAGGACATATTACTTATGCCCTGTATTTCTTTATTGAAGAACCTCTGTGGACATTCCAGTTGTTGGATATACCTGGTAAGGTACATAAGAAAGGATGCATTGTACTCAGTGATAGGTCTGATGAATGCCGAATACAGTGGAATAA
>NC_056746.1:713095357-713207857 GCF_019279795.1 Protopterus annectens
ACCTGAAATAAGCATTCCAACCAAAATCACTATTTTGCCATTATACTCAATGGCAGGCAGAAGACAACATGACCAGTGAATAGTGGTTGCTAAAGGGGCAAGCTCAGTGTGGGACCTGTAACTATGCATCAGCAAGCAATCCTATACAAATGAGGGGAATGATACTGAACCCCAGATTTCCCCTCAATGCTAGTCAGCACCCAACAGTGTAATTGCAGGAATAGCTTGGTGCAAGCCTAGAAGTTAGCTGACATCATAGGGAGTGTCTCAGGCATACTCTAAGCAGATTGGAGCCATGTGGCTCAGGTTTGGCCTTAGCTAAGCAGAGGTATGTGTCTGAGGCTGCCTAGCACTCTTTACATTGCCTAAGCAGGTGTGCGTGCCGCTTAGTGGGTTTTTAAGGGAAAAAAAAGGAAACTAGGAAATAGTAGCTCTGTGCACATTTGAGCACTGTGTTTGTGTGGTGCACCTCCGGGCTTAAACAGGAAGGCAATGGGAAGGGAAAACAGTAGTAGGAAGGTAATTAAGGAGAACTAGCATAGCAGGCAGGTGAAATGTATCAGAATCAGCCAATTACACAGGCAGCAGACCAGCCCAGCCCAGAACACTACTATAAACTATGCAGACACCTTTCCCTCTCTTTTTTCCCACATACTCTACACCATCGGTGTATACAATCAGGGAAATTTTTACAAACAAAAACAGTTTTTGCAGTAGCTATCATACTTCAACATGTGGAAGAAGCTGAGGGTGGTGAGGATGAGAATGCTGTCAACCAACCCACAGTGAGGAGACGGAGAAGAGTGTACAGACCCAGCATTACCTACCAGGGGCTACATGAGCTGCAGATAGTGGAGCACTAAAGGGTGGACAGGGGCCTCCTACAGCAAATTGTTGAGCTATGCCGGCCATGCCTGATATACAGAACTAACAGAGGGGAACCCATCCCAGTGGATACCAAGGTATGTGAGGCCTAAGAATACTAGCCACAAGTACCTTCCAAAGGCCACCTGGGAATATCATGGGGATCTCACAGGCATCAGCATCCAGGGTACTTCACCAGTTCCTGCATGCCATGTCAGCACATGCCTGTGAGCACGTATATTTCCCCAATACCCGTGAGGCATTGGCCACCAAATAGCAGAATACCCTGAGGTAGTGGGTGCTATAGACTGCACACACATATGCATCAAAGCACCACCTGGTGAGAGAAGTAGGGTCTACAACAACCGCAAGGGCTTCCCCTCCATCAACTGCCAGGTCATGTGGGATGCCCAGAGCATTATAATGAATGTGTGTGCTGGCTGCCCTGGAAGCTATCACGATTCCCACATCTGGCATCTGACACAGCTGTACCAGAGATATGTCAATGGGGACATCCCTCATGGTCACCTAGTGGGGGATGCTGGTTATGCACTGGAGCCATGGCTGATGACACCCATCAGAAATGCACACACACCCGAACAAGACCTCCATAATGAGGCACACGCACAGACTAGAATTATAATAGAGCATGTGTTTGGGATGCTCAAGTCACGGTTCCGGTGCCTGGACACATCCAGTGGAGCCTTGCAGTACTCACCAACTACATGTACTCAAATTGCCATCATATGTCTCATGCTACACAACATGATCCTGTGGAAACAGCTGTAGCAGGAACAGCATGGGGCAGGGCCACACAGCCTCCCATCATTGCCAAGGCCTGCACAAGCACAGAGTGACTTGGAGGAGGAACAACCTGAGCCTGCCCCAGTAGGCAGAAGGAGGAGTGCTCAGTATGCCCTGGCCCTGCCAAAGAGGCAGCGCATAGCACATGCACTGACACAGGAGGGACCCAGGGAATGACACCTCTTTCTGACTCGTACATACAGTAAAAGGGATGCCAAACATTACACTACCTGTGCTCAACCATGTATAGGGAGTGTACTATGTGCATCTGACATAGGCAGCTGTCCAGCACCGTCCTCAATACTGGCACACCCACAAGGTAAGTCACTCTTGTTACCAATTGCTTGATGGAGTAGTATGTGTTGTTATTTGTATCTATGGTATGGATATGAGCATGCAAGGGAACTGGGTGGCTGAATGGGATGTCAGCAGATAGTAGACACCTATAGCGGCAGCATGAGATCTGTAACAAATACTGGTGTCACCACAGTAGCCAGTACTACACATGGTGACAAGACTCACTGCAGGAAATGTGCTGGGCCACATGTGTGTCCATATGACACACACATGCCAGTCAGGGAGGTTCATGTACCCAACAACAGTCTCAGCCAGCAGGACAGGTGTAGACAAACACAAACAAAGGCTGTGCTAAGGCCTCTGAATGATGGCTATTGGTAACCACCCCCGCAGGCCTACACAGGCAGACTACATCAGGTCAAGCAGTGGGATGTTAGTTCTGAAGAGTAAAGGTCAGAAACTGATATGTAGGTCAATTAAATCTAAGACCTGTAGTACACTGATATGCCTCTAGTCAGCTTGATAGGTTACAATACAGAATGAAATGGAGTACCTGACACACCAGTACAGTCATAACAAATGTGTACAAGTGTCAGGTGTTCCCCCCCAATCCTATGTAGAAATGTAGAAACAGTCAGGAGTGCCCCCTCCCCAATCCTATGTAGAAATGTAGTAATAGTTAAGTGTGCCCCCCTCCAATCTGATGTAGAAATGTAGTAACATGTATGTGTAGGCAAAATACCAATGGAGCATAGATGACCTGAGGTGGCCAAGGTAGCAGGATAGATTGTAGCATTTGTACAATATGCAGGTATGCGTGTGTTAGGTTGGTGTGTGGTTCATATTGTGTGAGAGTGGTCAGTATGTATGCATATTGAGGTTTGACCTGGTGGCCATTGCTCAGTACTGCCAATGACAGGGCCAAGTCCTCACAACTGTAGTGCCAAACACAATGCTCCCCAGTATAACACATTCTAGCAGTACGCCATTGTAAATGTATGGAGGTAATATGTGTCACCATCTGAAAGATGGACATGGCATGACTGTTGGGCCAGATATACAAGCAGTACACAGGGGAAAGTACCCCAGACAGACAGTGTATAATGTGTAACCATGAAATGGAGACATCCTTGGATTTGTATATACAGGTATGTATCACATTATCTGGGCTTGTAGTAAGGAATACCAATGTCATCTGGCCAAACACTCACAGATCACAAAGGTCATAGGAATGATGTATTGGGAAACAGCTGATGTCCCTGCATAAGCCAGCATAAGTAGAATGCCCCATGCATATCTGTGAGTAGTGCCCACAGCACACACACACCCAGCTCACCCAACCACCACCCACAGGAAACCTGTCCGGTCTTATCCCTGCTGTTGGGAATGGGTACAATATGACCCCCACCTGTGTATGGCAATAGCGAAGGAATGCAGCATGCAGTGCAGGTGCCCCATACAGGTGTGTCCCTAGCTGTAAGCAGAACCCTGCCAGCATCCACACCACCTGATCAATACTGATAGAAAGTATTGGCATGAACACCTAGCACACCTACCCTGTCACTCCAGTGGAATATATTGTATGGGAATCTGGTACTGTAGGACTGACAGAATGCAATGGCCTGCTACAGATGGCCTGCATCACCACCAAATGGCCTACAGTCCTCTGCCAAAGGCCTGCATCTCACCCGTACTGCCAGTGTATGTTATGTCATGGACTCCCAAATAACAACATAATACAGTCCACAGAACCCATATACAAGGCCATGTGGACAAACCACAGTGACATGTCCACCATGTCCTATTGCATGAACTGTGGACCAACACCAATATACTGCTGTGATGAGGTGATAACTGTATGGAAAGTATCAGAGAATGTTTGCATAATGTATGGAAGAGGATAGAATGATAGAAAAGCGGGGGAGGGCCTGGGCAGCATGGAATGTGCGAAGTCCGAAACACAGCTGTGTGCACATACTATCCCTGGCTGCAAACACTAAAATGGGTGGCTACAAACCTGCCCACAATAGCGGTAATGTCCTGACTTATGACCCCTGCCTCCGGGTAACCTGTGTAAATCTGTACAGCTGTGAGGTATTGCCACGGCAAGATAAGGCCATACTGTCACATTGATGGATGTACAAGTATGGGATCCTCTGCCACCACTGTACCAAGGTACTGAACCAGTTACACAGACCCAGCAACAAGTGTCTGCAGCTCCCCCTCCAGAATAGCATTAGTTTGCAAGAATATGTAGGCATTTGAACACAATACTGGACACAGCTGCATTCACCCTGTATTCCCCAGGACATCACTGTGAGCAACAATGTCTACCTGACAGTACTTGAGGACATAAAACATCACAGTGTATAACACTACACATGTCTGCATATCTCCGCAAAAAACAGTACCATGTAGCAGAAGCAGCACAGACACAATTACCTACAGTACCCACTATCCCTTGACCAGTTTAACCCCATATTGCCAACTGATCTACAGATATCCTGCATAAGCAGTTCACTAGCTGTAGGTGTAGAACACAAAAGTCTGCACTCGAGTACAATCTACCTGGAATGGATCCACACATGCAATACAGAAGGGCATACTGGGCATGCTTTCACACTTAATGAAATGAAGGCAATGTCAGACAACAACATACTGAAAGGTCATACTAGGCATGCTCACACACTTAAACAAATGAAGCCCATGTGTGGCATAACAGTGGACCATACATATCTGACAGTTGCAGATGTTAGTGCATACACTCCTCAGTATGCACCAGTCATGCTTTTCACACACATTGGATAGGAATACACACATATATCTAAGGACAGCACACTATAATATGCCAAATGTACATAGACATAGATGTGTGGAAGAGAGTGACAGTGACAAAGAGCCTTCCATCATGAGGCCTGTCCCACCCAGCACACAGCCAAATGGCTACAGCCACATGATGTTTAAATGTCACTCACCATCGAAATTAGCCACTGGTATCCCTCAGCATTATAGCCTCTGTAGTGCTAGTGCTAACTGTGCAACACGACTGTACAAGGCAGTTGTCATCTAGTAGTTGTATACACATACCTGCGGAATAGAAACGTGTGTGTGCCTGAGTGTTTTGTATCTACCTGTAGATGAATGGGTTATGGTCCATGCACATGCACTGCCCTCCCATAGCCCTACTATGGCAAGCCTGCTGATGTCAGTCACTGTGAAATACACCTTTGGGGAAGTGATAGTCCAGTGATCTCTGTAGCACATTTTCTAACTGTGTAATGCTGTAGTGTGATATACTAGTTAGGTAGGAGTTCTAATCCCACATGTGGAAAATGTGTGTGTGTCTGTGTAAGGAGCAGTGCTTGTTAGGTTAGTCACACTCACTACAATTCAAATGCCCTACTTAGGCAAGCCTGCTGATGTCATTCACTTTGAAATACACCTTTGGAGAAAAAATAGCCCAGTAATCTCTATGGCGCATCCTACAACTGTGTAATGCTGTGGTGTGATGTACTAGTTAGGTAGGAGTTATTATCCCAGATGTGGCAAGTGTGTGTCTGTGTAGGGAGCAATGTTTTTAGGCTAGTCAGACTCACTACAATTCAACGACTTACTTAGGAAAGCCTGCTGATGTCATTCACTTTGAAATACACTTTTGGGAAAAGAGTAACCCACTAATCTCTGCGGTGTGTCCTATAACTGCGTAGCTGTAGTGTGATAAACTAGTTAGGTAGGAGTTCTAATCCGAGACATGACAACTGTGTGTGTGTGTGTGTGTGTGTGTGTGTGTGTGTGTGTGTGTGTGTGTGTGTGTGTTTGTGTGTGTGTGTGTGTGTGCGTGTGTGTGTTTGTCTGTGTAGGGAGCAATACTTTTTAGGCTAAGCACATTCACTACAATTCAAATGCACTACTTTGGCAAGCCTGCTGTTGTCGTTCACTTTGAAACACACCTTTGAGGAAGAAGTAGCCCAGTAATCTCTGTGGCGCATCCTATAACTGCATAATGCTGTAGTGTGATAAACTAGTTACGTAGGAGTTCTAATCCTGGACATGGCAAGTGTGGATGTGTGTGTGTGTGTGTGTGTGTGTGTGTGTGTGTGTGTGTGTGTGTGTGTGTGTGTGTGTGTAGGGAGCAATGCTTTTGAGGCCATTCACAGTCACTACAAACTCCATTGCCCTTCTGTGGCAAGGCTGCTGGTGTCATTCCCAGTGAAATGCACCTTTGGGGAAGGAATAGAACAGTAATCTCCATGGTGTGTCCAATAACAGCTTAATGCTGTAGTGTGATATAGTAGTTTGGTAGGGGTTCTATTCCCAGACATGGCAAATGTGGATGTGTGTGTTTGTCTGTGTAGGGAGCAATACTTTTGAGGCCATTCACAGTCACTACAACCTCCATTGCCCTTCTTTGGCAAGCCTGCTGATGTCATTCCCAGTGAAATACACCTTTGGGGAAAGAGTAGTCCAGTAATCTCCATGGCATGTCCTATAACTGCATAATGCTGTAGTGTGATAAACTAGTTAGGTAGGAGTGCTAATCCCAGACATGGCTACTGTGTGTGTGTCTGTGTTTGTCATTCATATCCTGTGTGGAGGTGGCTATGAGTGTATAAGAACTGGACTCATTCTAGAGCATGTTTTGGAAATTTCTTATATGATGGACCTATTATATGTCACAATGTCCATCTTACAAGGATAACAGATGTCAAATAGCCAAGAAGCTGGGGTAGCAATCCATACCCCTAAATGTGACATCAAGGTCTGGCAAACAAAGTAAATAACCCTTGTATTACCCAGAGAACACTCTCAACCCATGTCTCATACACAAACACACTTGCCTGGGCAACAACTGCTATGTTGGTAGTACCCTGCATATTGACCACAGATAGTAATCATGGTATGATTGCAGTGGACTACAGATGGCATGGCACCCTGTCCCATCATTATAATAAGTATATAATTGCAGACAGTATGCCTTCACTTTGTTCCCCACTGGAAGCCTGTAGCAACTATAGTGCCATCAAATGTGACCCAGAAAGGACATAAGATGCCTTAAACACATGCCCTGTATGGACAGATGCCACTGACACCAGGGAATACCTGTATCATGCTAGCAATGTAGGTACAGGGTCAACCTGGTGTCCATTACCAGTTCCCTCCACATGAGGCCAGGACTAGCACATCTGATGATAACAATCAGTGTACACAACATGGGCCAGACACCCCAGGTACAGTTCCACATGTCACTGAACATGCATGTGGGACGTGTGCACATCCCAGACACCGTCTATGTCACAGACTGTAGAACACATACATGGCAAGCATTGCACTGCACTGGCCACACACAATACTATACCCACCTGTGTGGGCCAATCCAGACACTACACCCCTGAGCCACACTGCAGACCAATGTCATGTGGCCTGATGCCAAAGTATGCCCTTCACCTAGCCTTGTATAGCCTCCAGTCAACCACTGCACACCCGTGAAGCGATGCACCCATGCATGTCAGTACTGGCACCCTGTGTCTGTATGTGTGGAGTATGATGCTTTCAACCACATTCACACTCACTTCAACTCCCATTGGCCTACTGAAGAATGCTGCCTGGTGACAGACACCCTCACATACCATTTGCCCATATAACATCTGGATAGTAATCACAACTACGCAGGTAAAAGCTGCACTCTCTAAAGCCAAAAACAGAGCATCCATGGGACCAGACAACATCCCAGGCTGCGTTTTACATGAACTTCAGAATGAACTGGCTCCCCACTTAAGCACCATGTATAATAATAGCCTCACATCAGGCTTTGTGCCCACTGAATGGCGCACAGCAACAGTTATCCCACTCCACAAAGGGGGAGCTACCACTGATCCTGGGAACTATCGATCTATTAGCCTGACGAGCCTAGTCTGCAAAGCCATGGAATGTATCATCATGGAACTTATAAACAAAGACATTGGTAACCTCCAAACTCTAGATCCCACCCAGTTCAGGTTTGTGAAAGGCAGATCATGCCTCCTGAACCTGATCAACTTCTTTGAGGCAGTCACCAAAGCTGTAGATGAGGGAAAGGTGGTTCACACAGCCTATCTTGACCTCGGCAAGGCTATCGACACCATCCCCCATTCTGGAATTATAGTTAACTCACTAAACTAGGTACAAATCCCTATGTCACAAGATGGGTTGCCAACTGGCTCACTGACAGAACCCACACTGTAAAAGTTGCAGACTCCAGATCTGACCTCAAAGCAGTGACAAGTGGAGTACGACAGGGTTCCATCCTGGGACCTCTCCTGTTTGGTATCTACTTCTCTGAAGTACAGGCTAACACAGAAGGCCTCTGGCTAATGAAGTTCGCAGATGACTGAAAACTAGGAGCCATAGTCAAGTCCTCAAATGATGTGGACATCCTACAGAAGGGCCTCGCTGAGACAGATGCCTGGGGTCAGAGCCATGGCCTCAAGCTCAATGCCAAAATGTGCAGTGTCATACCCTTTGGTAAAAACTCTGTACCCATGAACTACCACATAGGCAGCAATCTACTTAACACCGAATGTGTGATAAGAGACCTTGGGACCCCAGGTGGACAGTAGTCTCTCCTTTGATAGTCACATAGCCACAGTAGTCAGGGAGTCCTTCTATGTGGTACACCTCATCATAAAAGGGTTTTCATCCAGGAAAAACGAGGTCATTGTTCCCATCTACTCGACACTCATTAGACCCATTATAGAGTACAAATCCCCTTTTGGAATGTACCTCACAAGACATCTGCAGCAGCTGGAAAGGTCACAGAAGTACCTCACAAAGAGGATTACTGGCCTCAAATAAATGCCCTACACTGACCACCTCAAAAAACTCCAGCTTTACTCTGTAACATATCGCCTACTCCAAGGTGATCTCTGCCTAACATATAAAGCTATGTCAAACCCAGAGCTGTTGGACAGGCTACACCTAAAGAAATCCCAATCCCTCCGAGCTAAATGCTCTAGGGACCTAAACCTTGTCACCACAATAAACAGGACATGCTGGAGGGATAGTTTCCTGTCCCAGAGACTTCCCATACTCTGGAACAGGCTACCCATCTATGTCAAGCAAAGTTCTTCATTAGCACTCTTCAAGAAAAATCTTGATGAGTGGATGGGAAATAGGAAATGCACCCTGGGGATCACGTCTGTGTCTCTGCTCGAGAGTGGCACAGGAAAATTACTTTCTTGGGTGGAGTAAGCCAGGGAACCTTGTTGGCTAGGCTTACATAGGCCCTTGGGCCAATAGCCTAGTACCTACCTATGAACCTATGAAGCTATACCCCTGTGCTGCATGTGATACCTGCGCATTACTGTATTGTGGCAAGCTAGCTAGTTAGGAATTCTATTCCTGACCCTGCCAAGTGTGTCAATGTGGGTGAGTCCCTGAGAGAGTATGGCTGTGTTGACATTGACACCTGTTCATGTGGACAGGCACATGTACTAAACCTACTATATCACTGTTGCAGATGTCACTGACCATCAGATATACCTTTGGACAGCTCACCAACATGTAAGCTATGTGGCACATGCAATAACTGCATACACATGTGATAGCAATACATAGTCAGGGGATTGAAACACTGTACTTGTAGATGTGTGACACAGACATGCTTAGGTTTTACTCTCCCACCCCCTCCCTGACTTACTTTGTCTCTGTCTGTCTCTCTCACTCCCTCTCTGTTGGATGTGGAGAGATACACCTGCTTTGCTTAGGCAGCCACTTGTGTTTTGTAAGTGATCTTCATGATCAGCTGATGGCCTCTGCATGAATTGCAGTCCCACTCTAGCTAATTTCATGTGGAACAGCTGTGGTAACATTCCCATAGCCAATTGCATGGAAACACACTCCAATATCTAGGAACATCATGTCGGTGTTGGGCCTTTTCATTTACTGTGAGCAGGACCTACATTTGATGTTTGGCAAACAGCATCATAGATGGTATTGGGATTTACCTCTAACAACATACACTGTGGAAACAGGCCAACAGACAGGAAGGGGATGTGCCAGACATGATTACAGAATGTAAGTGTTGCTCTTCTGCATTTGGAGTAATGTCGGTTTAACAGGGTGTGTGTGTGGATTTAGCTGGTCTACATGATTTAATACCTGTCATGACAGTGTTATGTGTTTGAGGAAACTCCCATCTGTAGGGTTATCTGCAGACTGGGCAGTGTGTGGAGGCTTCTGTTTCTTGTGCTACTCACAGAACACCTATCTGAGAACTGCAAAAGCATAGTGTGAGGATTGCAGTCAGTAAGAAGTTCAGTTGTGAGTGTTCTGCCATTTCACACTGAGCTTATCGAAGGAAGGACACTGAGGAAACTCGGAGCTATAGTACATAACATTAAATATCCTGTTTTTTGTTTATTTTGTTCTTTATTTCTTTGTTATTTATAGCACTTTGTGTACTGTGTATTTTTCTAGCTAGTTTCACTGTGTGAAGTATTAACTGGAAATTTTCCACTTTTATTAAGCATCTGTTGGGTTGTTTGTTTCCGATAACTTGTTGTAGTTAAACTCTTTTTTCTAGAGGCTCCTTTAGCTGTTTAAAACTTTCATTTAAAGGCTCGCTGCTGCTTTTCAGCTGTGAGAAACATTTCTGCAGTTTGTTCTAAGTAGTGTGGATATTTGTAGCATTTCCATATTCAGGCTTGTATTTGGGCCTAGTGTTTGTGGAGGCTGTGTGTCTGAGCACATATTCAGGGACATCTTGGTTTACCCAAAGCCATCAGGCATTTCAGTGAGAGAGAATTGTTTGAGGTCATTGGCTAACTGAGGTCACCTGGACTACAGCTTAGACCAAGCATCTCATTGGTTCTTTTGAGATTTCTTTCTTAAAAGCTGTCTCAGGTTTCAACTTTCTGTTGCCTAAGAAGTTCAGTTGTGAGTGTTCTGCCATTTCACACTGAGCTTATCGAAGGAAGGACACTGAGGAAACTCGGAGCTATAATATATAACATTAAGTATCCTGTTTTTTGTTTATTTTGTTCTTTATTTCTTTGCTATTTATAGCACTTTGTGTACTGTGTATTTTTCTAGCTAGATTCACTGTGTGTGAGGTATTAACTGGAAATTGTCCACTTTTATTAAGCATCTGTTGGGTTGTTAGTTTCTGATAACTTGTTGCAGTTAAATTCTTTTTTCTAGAGGCTCCTTTAGCTGTTTAAAACTTTCATTTAAAGGCTCACTGCTGCTTTTCAGTTGTGAGAAACATTTCTGCAGTTTGTTTCCCACCCTCTCTCCCTGTTGGTATAGTGTTTTTATAGTTGGTGACTTTGCAGTTGCCCGCCCCTAGTGTAAATTTGTTCTGGGACCCTCCTCCCAGTCTAGTGTCATTACCTCATTCTACCCAGTACAGGGAGAACGTTTGAGAAGGCCAATCAGCTTAGTTTCTGCTACTCCTTTCCCTCTTTCCTTTCTCTCTTTCCACTTAAAAAAAATTGTATCTGCTTTTACAGTATTTGTGTTTCTTCTACTTTATTTTGATTTTGCATCATCTTAAAAGTACTCAATTGTATTTATTACTGCTTGGTGTAACTCATTCTAAGCCTTTTAGTTTAAGCACTTGGGCTTCAGACCAGTTGTTTTACATTAAGAAGGTTTGTGGTCTGCACTGTAGTGGCAGAACAGGTAGCTTACATCCTCCTAAGTTGGGAACTGCTGATTGAGGGCTCAGTGTCTCTTATTTTAAAAGTGTATTAATTCTGGTTTAAACACTTGGGCTTCAGGCCAGTTATTTTACATTAAGAGGGTTTGTGGTCTACACTCTTGTGGGAGGAGAGGCTGGACTCGGCCCTTCTGAGCTGGGAATTTCTGGTTAAAGGCTTATAGTGCCTGCATATTTGAACTGCTTCTTACTGAAATTGGTACACCTTGTTTGCTGTAGCATAGACTAGATCCAGACCTGCTGAATCTAGCTTTGTTTGTATAATTTGAGCACTAATCCAGGCATTCTTTAAAGTATTCAATTGTATTTATTACTGCTTGGTAGTAACTTGATTAAAGTGTAGCTATCATTCTAAGTCTTTTGGATTTAGCACTTGGGCTTCAGACCAGTTGTTTTACATTAGGAAGGTTTGTGGCCTGCACTGTGGTGGCAGGACAGGTAGCTTACATCCTTCTAAGTTGGGAACTGCTGTTTGAGGGCTCAGTGTCTGTTATTCTAAAAGTATATTAGTTCTGGTTTAAGCACTTGGGCTTCAGGCCAGTTATTTTACATTAAGAAGGTTCGTGGTCTTGCACCCTTGTGGGAGGACAGGCTAGACTCTGCCCTTCTGAGCTGGGAATTTCTGGTTAAAGGCTTATAGTGCCTTGCATATTTGAACTGTTTCTTACTGAAATTGGTACACCTTGTTTGCTGTAGCATAGACTAGATCCAGGCCTGCTGAATATAGTTTTGTTTGTATGCTTGTTGTTTGTTTGCTTGTTATTTCCCTGAAACGCTAATTCCACCTAAAACGTGGCTTTTCAGCGCTTCTGTAGATCCCTAGTGATATCTTCATTGCTTACTGTACTTATTTCCTTGTTTCACTTGAAAGAAAGTTACTGTTTGTCATTTTTGCATTTAAGTTACCTGTAACACATTGCATTTAAGTTACCTGGCACTTGCTCACTAAGTCAGCACTAAAAAATTAAAAGCACTTCACCCTCACAAACTCCCCTTGAGTACCTTGTTCCCCATTGGCCCTTTTTTTCAATTATAAAGGAATTCCCAATACTATTCTAGCATGTCCAAAGGTCAGTTGTCAATCTCCTCTCCAGTCCAGCTGGTGAATCTGGGAATCTTGAGGCAATGTTACAACTGCCTCATGTACACAGACAACCCTCTCCTCCTCCCAACAAATTCCAACACATGTGAGAGATGCAACCATATAGCCAAACTGGAGGCTAAGCTCTCTCAACTCAGTACTGGCGTAACCAGTCAGGAGGAGAAGGAAACCACACTCACTACAATTCCAGTCTCACATAGACCTACCATGACAGCAAACCAAACACATAAACACACAAAAACATACTCGGAGGCTCTAAATAAAAATCTGCCTAAGCAGCAGAGACCTCCAAAGCAGACACCCAAGCAACCGCTACCCCAAAACAAAACACGTGCAACATATAGCTCACAAAGCCAGTGTGCCGAACAGTCACAGCCCTTAAGGCTAAACAACACACCTGATACACTTGTAATAGGTGACTCTATCGTCAGGCACAATGACGTCCCGCTCACCAGGCTGAACAAGGAGAAGGTCATGGTGAAATGCCTGTCGGGCGCTAGGATCCGCCACATAACACAGGCACTCAGGTCACTCCAAGGCAAGTACAAATATGATTCAGTCATTGTCCATGCTGGTGTGAATGACCTGAGACGTACCTCCCTGGACTACATGAAAAGAGACATAGAGGAGCTCTCTGAGCATGTAGCCCAGGCCGGTATGACCCTGACCTTGAGTAGCATCTTAACCTCACCAAGAATGATGCCACAATATGAAGACAAGATGATCAATTTCAACAATTGGCTTATGTACTGGTGTCATTCAAAGGGGATCCAATGCCTGTCAGCTTGGGATGACATGCTCGACAAGCCACGATGCTTCACTAGGGACGGCTTGCACCTGTCACCCCTGGGCTTTCGGATATTGACAAAGGCTCTTGCTACCCCCATAGTGCCTTTTTTAGGCAAGGCTCAAAAGACAAACCCACCTCCATAGGTATCACAAGGGATAAGAAACTAAGAGTAATGCTACTTAACGCCAGAAGTCTAAACCTCAAGATGCACGCACTCGAAACTCTCCTTAGCATGGAGAACATCGATATCTGTGCAGTAACAGAAACCTGGTTCAAGGCTCCCGAGAGCACACCAGCACTACCAGGTTATACCTCATACCATGCTTTTCGGCCCCAAAACTTGGACCGAACCACAAAAGGAGGGGGAGTATCAATATTCGTCAAAGATACCCACACCTCCAGGTTGGTGGCACAGCACGAAGCATCAGAGACTATCCATGTGCAACTAACAGTGGGTAAAACTGCCTTCCAGTTTATAGCCTGCTACAGACCACCCTCCCAAACCCAGGAACCCTACTCGGCCTTCCTGAGAACACTGGAAAATATGAATGTCTCTCCAAACACCATTATATTGGGCGACTGCAACTACCCAGACAAAGACTGGGAGAATTACTCTAGCTCCAACACCATAGCCCAAAGGTTCCTAGAATTTATAAACTCAAATGCTATGGAACAACTTGTTACCACTCCCACAAGAGGGGAAAACATACTGGACCTGATCATCACCAACATGGGGGCTCTATGCTCCAGACCAGAAGTGTATCCCTCACTGGTAAGATCAAACCATAAACTAATCTCACTGGATATTCACATCCCAACCCCACCCCCTGCCCAGAAAACCACAGTGAAAAACTTCTCTAAAGAAAATTTCACACTCCTCAAAACTGAGGTGGAATCCTTCAAAGCCCCCAGGCCTGTGGAAAATACGGCCCAGACCGCAGAATCCTTTATAAATGCATTCTATGAACACCTTCAGGAATGCATGGATCATGCAATCCCAAATAAAACCAAGACCCAATCCTCCAAAGGCAGGCATCCTGTCTGGTGGACCCCAGCCATAAACAAACTATACAATAGAAGGAGGAAGCTGCTACATGATAGAGCAAAATCCCAAAAAGGGAAGGCATCTCTGATCAGTATTAGCAAAAAACTACGGGCACTCATAAAATCGTCTAAGGCCAGCTTTGAGAGAAAAATTGCACAAGACACTAAGGATAATCACAAGGCTTTCTTTAGTTATGTTAGGAACCTGGGTTGGAATTCCCAGATATGCTCAGAATTAGTCCAAAATGACAAAAAATACACCGAACCCACAGACATTGCCAACATCCTAGATGACAGGTTCAGGGCAAACTCCCCCCCCTCCCCACCAAAAGGGCAAATATCTATCCCAGCAGAGTGCTGCCCCCCTGACATCTCAGATGCTCAGGTAAGAGCCGCCCTCTCCAAAGCAAAAAACACAGCATCAATGGGACCAGACGGTGTCCCGGGCTGCGTCCTACATAAACTCCAAGAAGAGCTAAACCCAAACATAAAACTACTGTTCAATGTCATCCTTACTACAGGATATGTACCCAAAGAGTGGCGTACAGCAACAGTGGTCCCTCTCCACAAAGGTGGTGCCTCAACGGATCCTGGAAACTATCGCCCCATAAGCCTGACTAGCTTGGTCTGCAAAGCTACGGAAAGGATCATCATGGACCTCATAAATAAAGATATTGGGGACCTACAGACACTGGATCCTACCCAGTTCAGCTTTGTTAAGGGCAGATCCTGCCTCTTAAACCTGGTTGATTTCTTTGAAACAGTCACCAAGGCCATTGACGAGGGGAAGGTGATCCACACAGCCTACATGGACCTCGCAAAAGCCTTCGATACAATACCCCACTCGGGCATTATAGATAAGCTCACCAGCTTAAATATAAACCCCTATGTCACTAGATGGGTTGCAAACTGGCTCAAGGACAGAACCCACATGGTTAGAATTGCTGGAGCCATGTCCGATTCCAAACCAGTTACAAGTGGCATCCCACAAGGCTCAGTCCTGGGACCTCTCTTGTTCGGTATATATTTCTTGGAGGTACAGGCAAACACGGAAGGACTGTGGCTGACCAAGTTCGCAGATGACTGCAAACTGGGCGCCATAATCGACTCTCCAGTCGACACAAGCATCCTCCAAAAGGGCCTCATAGAAACAGACAACTGGTGCCAGAGCCATAGCCTCAAGCTAAACGCCAAAAAGTGTATAGTCATCCCCTTTGGCAAAAACAAAGTGCCCACAAATTACCACATAGGTGGTAATCCATTAAGTACAGAAGACGTAATTAGGGACCTGGGGACCCAAGTTGATAGCAATCTCTCATTTGACAACCACGTGGCCAAAGTGGTTAGAAAAACATTTTATATAGCCCACCTAATCATGAAGGGATTCACATCTAGATCAGGGGAGGTCATCATGCCTCTTTACTCATCCCTCATCAGGCCCATAATTGAGTACAATGCCCCTTTTGGGATGTACCTTACCAGACACCTGCAGCAACTGGAAAGACCCCAAAAGTACCTCACCAAGAGGATCAAAGGGCTCAAACAGATGCCATATGCTGCCCGGTTAAAGAAACTCTAGCTCTACTCAGTGGTATACAGCCTGCTCAGAGGTGATCTGTGTCTGATGTATAAAGCCATGTCCAACCCGGAATTAATGGACATAATGCACCTCAGAAAATCCAAATCCCATTGAGCTACGTGCTCGAGAGACTTGAACCTCAGCACTGAAATAAATAGGACATGCTGGAGGGACAGATTCATAACCCAGAGGCTCCCTTCACTCTGGAATAAAATCCCAGTCCAGGTTAGGCAGAGTCCCTCATTGACTCTCTTCAAGAAGAATCTTGATGAGTGGATGGGAGATCGTAGGTTTACCCCGGGTATCACTTCTGTGTCACTGTTAGACAGAGGCATAGTATACTAACCTCGAAAAAGGGCATAACAAAATTAATTTAAAATGGGTGGCAAAAGCCAAACACACTCTGGCTAGGCTTATAAATGCCCTAGGGCAGATAGCCTAGTAAGAACCTATGAACCTAAGTACATGGTGACAGCCATGAGAGTTACTGACTTCATATCCCTCATAGAACATATGTCACAACAAACCCTGGTACGACAATAAATGTATGAGGTTATCACAGCAACATGCCGATATTGAGCCAGTGTTTGTAGCTCCAGCCAAAAGTCTGTCAACCCCTGTACATATGTCATGCAGTAAGAGGTGCATATGTTCTGTACACCATTATTTATTGACATCATACCTGATAACAAGCCAGTCAGATATCAGACTGCTAGACATGTTATGTTTAGTAGAGGTTGTTTCTGAGGACATAACTTGGGTATTTTGTGGTTGTGTGTAAAGTACTGGGGTCTGTGTATTTATGGTGATTGCCGACAATATGAGTATTGCACATATGTACCTTGGGCTGTGCACAGACTGTGGTAGATGGCATTGTTCTTGGTCCTGTTCTATCTGATGTTACATGCTGCTCCACTGTATGGTACACTATTGGCTTACATGTCTGTAGGGCCAGACACACGTGTCCCATACCACAGACAGACATCGGACCACAATGTGTCATGAACCAGTGTATGTAGGGTTAGTGTGTGAGTGGCATATTTGAGGATGGTGTTTATCAGACAGTTCATGTACTGTCATATTAAGCTTGTGTACCATATGTGGCTGTGGTTGTGTTCACATTGGTTGTGGGTATGCACTTTCTTATAGGTGTCTGTTACTCTGTGCTGTGACATGTGTGTAGAGTCTGCTATAATTGCAGGTACATGTGTATACCCCCATAAAAGATGTAGTCCAGTGTTGTGGCAGTCCATCTGTAGTCTGCACAGTGCTGTGTGACATGCTTAGCAGCCTAGTGTAATTACCCAGTGTGCTATGTCCAGTTATTTGCAAGACATACTGCTGCCAGGCCACCATAAATGCCGTGAATTTCTGACAAAGCACTGGGATCCTGTAAAGGTGTATGTCACTAATTATTGGGTAATATGTGGCCATGTGTTCTCTGCACCACCAGGTAATATGCGTCAGGACAGACTGGCGTGTGTGAATGCATAAACTGTGTGGGCATATGAAGTCCAGTATTTATGTGATATACCCATGTACATGGCTATTAACATCCACATTGTGAGGTGTGGTCCACATGTCTTGCATGAAGGGGATTGTGTTCACCTCTGGACTTACCACAGAGTGCCATATACTGTCCACATATATTGGTCATATCTATGCTGTAGTCCACAGGATCATTACTGTGCTAGCAGTGGTACTGTACTATGATGTCCTTAGGATGCCTGTCATTAGCCAGTGGAGCACATGTCAAAAGCAGATGTGACCTGCCACATACAACATGTCTGTTAGGACAATCCCTGTTACAGTAGCAACAGTCTACATATATACCTGCAATACATACATGACATCCACTTGCACTAAGAGGTTGGGATACAATCTATGCTCTCATCATGCTCTGGACATATGGTAAACACACACACACACACATATATATATATATATATATATATATATATATATATATATATATATATATATATATACATCTATATAGATATATACACATATACATATCTACATATGTATATGGAGATATATATATATATATATATATATATATATATATATACATATAAACACTCAAATATATACATATACATGTGTACACATATACAGATATATAGATACATATGTACATATAGTTATGAATATCTACAAACACACATATTTATATATATATATATATATATATATATATATATATATATATATATATATATCAACATAAATAGGTATATCTGAATAGATATGTATGCACATATAGTTATAGATATCTACATATATATCAACATACATAGGTATATCTGTACACATAGGATCTGCATACATATATATATATATAAAGAGATCTACAAATGGCCATATATATGATGTACTATACAGATGTGTAGACATACATATGTATGAATATACGTGTATGTACATGTAGACATATATCAACATACGTATATGTATATATCCATATTCCTGTCATGTGTAAACATCACGGTTGTGTATACCTTCCTAGATGTATCTCACTGTATGTATCTGATATGTGTACATTTAGATATAATAACATATGTGATGCAACAGTAATATCAATAACAAGTACTACACAATTGTGGAAGTCAAAGCAATTGTTCAATACTATTCAATATGTATAGTGACAGATATATTGGAAAAACAACAACTGCCTTCACAGCTGTCATGGTGTGGTGGTTAACTGTTGTGACTATAGTGTACACGGTCCTGGGTTCAATACCTGCAAGGGCTGTTAATTTTGTTACTGGGCAGAACAAAGACTGCCGGGTACAGAGTGGTTAAGGCAGTTCTGACCAGCTTTAAGCACATTTCCGTGGGTTTGCGTTAAGCTAAGCAGTGCTAAGGTACAGTTAAACATATGGGCTTTTACACCTTGTAGGCTTTGCTTACCAGTGAGCAAATCTGCTTAGCTGTTATATTGCAGCAATGCTAACACCTGCTAAGCATGGCTCAGCTCTGGTAACCAGTGCTCACATCCCAGTCTGATAACGTAGCAGCGTAATGACATCTGTATTAAGTGTATGTAATGCCTGTAATACATGCTTTGATGTGCTGTCATTACAGTAGCAAGGGGTGTGAGTGTCATGTCTGGGACACACAAGTATATAAGACCTGTACACCACTGTTATCCATGTGAATGTGTTACATACAAGGGTAGAAACCCAGGTTATGTGCTGTCACACTGGCATGTAGTGTATCATGGCAGTACTACTGTTGGTAGTGCTTTCCCAGGCAAGAGTAGAGTGCTAAATGTAGTACTGTCAACAAGCACACCAAGCTGATGTCTGTCAGTCCCTGTACAGCTGTGCAGATGGCTTGGATATGTACAGGCAACCTATACCTGACTGACACTGACATGTCTGCCCAGCTGTGTTATAACTGGCACATATAGGAGACAACACCCTGTACGCACCACATGCCATGGGTACCTCCACTACACTACTACAGGCAACAGAACATTCTTGGGTACAGGTCTCCATCACAGACACTAACCATGTGTTGTAATACATGTCGCATACATGTCAACTGGATCAACTCAGTGACCATTTGCAGGAGGCACACAGAAGATTGGCTGATGCATGTCATTCTCACCCTGAGGGTCACAACAGTGATGTCTGCCGATAGATTGCCTGCTGGCACATGGCAGGTGGCATGATACCACTGAACACACATCCCCTACACAACCCATCTCTCCATGGACAATAGGCAGGTACACATCTATGACCACCTGTGGTGCTGCACCACAATACTGACACGTGTACATGTGCATTACTGAGGATAGCAGTGTCTGTGTATCAGTACACCTGTAGTTGGGAATACCATGAGGGCCTTCACAACCACCACAACACCCTTTGCCATAGTCAGATGTGGCTGCTGCTGTATTGGACATTGTTTGTACCCTGTTATGCTCCTCTCTCTAACAGCTACATGAGTCTTGCAGTACCAGCACAACAATTTTGTGCAAATGGGTGGTTAGGCATGGGATACCCATTGAGTTCTGGCAAGTGTGTGTATATATGCTTGTCTGTATATCTGTAGGGTACAGGATTCCAAGGCCACATACTCCTATTACAATATGCATTGCCACACGGTAGTATGGCTAGTGTTGTTGCTGCCCATAGCTGAGGCATGACAATGCAAAACCCTACTATGCCTGTGGCATGTGCATTAGATGCATACCCCTGTACTACCACTGTTGGGATATACAATGGTTTGTATCACAGTCATGGGCAATGTTTGATGGTGAGTATGTCAGTGTCATCATGGGTTCGAGTGACTACAATATCCACTGCGGGATGTGGGTGCTGTGTACACTGTCATTACACCATGGTATACCTGGTATATCTCCCATGTACTACTTTATGGTGACCACAGCCACCATCACCCATACAAGTAACTGATACCACAATCCAGCCCAGTTATGCATGTGCTGTGTGCAGCCTACCTGTAACACATTGGACACATGGACAAGTTAGTTAGCACCATTAAGCCCAGGTCTCTTGGATGTGTGTCTGCCTGTTATGTGTCTGTTAATGTGTATATGATGGTATGTCACACTATGTGTTGTCCATATACAACCATTACATCCCCCATTACCATACTGCATATGTCTGGGGATGTACTGCATGTAACCTGGAACACACCTCACCCTAAATGATGTATGGTGTGTGCAATGAAAGCCACACAGTTCAGTAGCACTACTTACCTAGGTAGGGGTCTAGTCCCAGTGTTTCCAAGTAAGAGTGTGCATGTATGTGGATGGGTCTACATCACTTTGCTGATTATACATGTCCCAGCGGGTCACCTATCCATGTGGCACAGGCAATAACTGTTATACAAACCTGTGATGTGTTCAATTGTACCCCAGATATTTCACAGCCATGGTGTCACCACAGTGCTATACGCCTTGTAGAATATGACTGCAGACCATCCTCCTGCTGACACATGTACACCTATGACACAAATAGATAACATTATGGACACCACAATCACCCAGTGTTACTAGCAGCTATAATGCATCATTGCTGGACAGCTACACTACCTGATATGTATGCATTAAACATTACTCCTGACATGTTACACTGCAGTACACTGGTACACTGTAGTACAGTTACCATGTGCATCAGAACCATATTAGCCTGTCCCTGCATCGATGTTATGGATGACAGGGATGTGGCACAGGTATCATCATATGCACAGTGTGTGTTGTTGGTTTGCCAGAGACCAAGGGTGGGCCATACATTTGACACCATGTGTGTGGGTGAGGAGTGTAATTAGTTGAACTGGGCGTGGTGATGTGGTGTGTGTAGGTATGGGGTTGCCCTAGGAGTGTTTGTATAGTGTGTGGGTATGCATGTACACAGTTCTGCCATGTGGCTGCCCAATGCAGGTGTTTTTTGGACAGCTGAGACCATACCTGGCAGGGTGTGCAGTTCACCACCTCCGGCCATGGACACGTGGACTTTGCCTACAAGGGGTTCCATGGGCATGTCCAGGTACAGGCCTTGATGTGCTACTCTCCCCTGATGAAGACAGATGTCCGCTGGAACCTGGTGCCTCCTGGGACTGGCCAAGGCCATGTGCATGTGGCTTGCTTTGGTGTGGTGTGGACAGCGCCCCCCCCCTGCAGTGCCAGGGCTGTTACTGCCACTACGGGAGCGCCTTGGTGTCCTAACACATCCATGTTGACCACCAACTGTTGGTGTTGCTGGCCTACATCCATGCAGCTGTCACCGCACTCCCATCACATGTTCAAGCACGGACAAACCACGGTTGATGAGGCCCAACATCTCACCAAACAATCTATCCCTGACCTCGGTATGAGCATGGAGGGCACCAGACAGTTCATGGAAGTTGTCTGTTGCAGATGTGAGAGCAGGCCTCTACAGCCTCAGGCTATGTCTGGTGTAGTTTCATACATGTCTGCGCCCCATGACAGTCTGAAACATGTGCCTGGTGGTACCAGTTGTGGCACTGCTGCCAGGGGCATGATGACCAGTGGCCCTACCATGAGCACCCAGGTACCTCTGCCTATGTGGTGCCCTGCTGGACAGCCAGCTATGCCTGCTATGACCAGACACAGTAGGCATGGATAACACACTCTCCGGTGCACTGCCACCAACCGCCAAATGTCCCTCTGCTATGGCCACTGGTGATGGGGTATGTATAGGCACTGAAAATGTATGTGGAGTTGGGGTGGCTAAGAGGGGGATGCCAAATGATGGTGCAGTTTCAGCCCCTGACAACCCCACCTGTGCCTCAACAGTACTCTCATCATCTTCAGTGTCTGTATGGACACCAACATTAGATTGCATGCAGGAGGGACCCTGACTCACCTCGTCACCTGTGGGGGAAAACAAGAAATGCACTTTAAGACCTATACAGCATTGCATAACAGTACACACACACACACACACACACACACACACACACACACACACACACACACACACACACACACACACACACACACACACACACACACACACACACACACACACACACACACACACATTCCACCTTAATACCTACCTGCCCCTGATTTCACAGACAGTCTCACGTTTATTCACATAAGTTCTCCATCCTGCATGACACTTGGTAACATACACTCATTAATACCACACATTAATGTATCATTCCTCTAAATGCTTAGACGAGTGATCACAACACAACACCTGTTACTCCATTACCTCCTTGACCTGAGTGGAGTAGGTTTTACATGGCCTCACTGCTGTCATTCAGTGTTCACCCTGTGTATGTCCGAACATCGTGACCATGGCCCCTATATGTTAGGGGCTACTACGTTCACTCCATAAATTAACGCACTGGAGGTCATGTGTAAGTATTGCTCAGTACATGCCAGATCTGCTGCTCAATCAACCTATCATGTGACAGCTGTAATATATGGATACACTCCCTGGTGTTGTCTAATAAGTCACCAATGCATCTGTAGTGCTGCATATGTGAGTTGTCGTTCCTCTCTGCTGATTGCAATATTAAGGGTATATCTAGTGTCTACCTTCCCTCCCAATGCATGTTCCATGCTACAGACCATATTACACTATCAGCAATCTTGTGATTACATATCAGACAAGTATGCATCATGTCTCATGTGTCAGTCCATGTCCATGTACTGCACAATCCCAAAGGGAAGTACTGCCATATTAAAAACCCCACAATCATACGTGCATACATGGACACCCACACAAGCACACACACACACATCCTACATGCATCAACCCCCTCCACTCCACCAGATTGCACTTACAGACAAAATAACCCCCCCACACACACACACATACAGGTAAGGTTGCACAAAGATAGTGCACACAGTCCTCCCATTACTCATCTGTCAACATGCATAACATATGGTACTCAACACATGCAGTGCAGGTATAGTCAATCCATGCTAGCAACAGTGTACATGTGTGTGATGCATGCGCTGTGTTAGTAAGTGATGCCCCTTCCCCTGGAAAACTCTGCTCCCATGTACACAGTATTGCTGTGTGCCTGTTCTGCACCCTGCCATGTACTGTGCACCAAATGTCACAGGTGTACAACCCATTGCTGAATGTGTAGTACTGTGTCAGTTATGTTGGCTCTAATCCTCACAGCCCCAATGTTTTTCAGTGACACATACCTTGGATGATATGTGGACAGATGTCATTTGTGAATGCCTGATGTCTGGTTTACTGATCTCAACATCAGCGGAGCATGTATGACCAATCCAATACTATTACACTGACAACCATCAGACCATACCGTGGCTATGGGGAGTGTACACACCCTTATTGATATGATGCACTCTTCCTTGATCTGCCAAGGGACTACATCACCACATATATTAACAGTACATGAGCCTGATATGTGACATATGTACTGTACATTCACATGCAGTGTCTAAAAAATGTGTTAGGGGTACGGATGCTGACCACGATGCATACACTCCATGGGCGCATATGTGGCATTCCCTTATCATGACTGTTTGTTGCACCTATTGTTATGTGTACTGCAGCAGTCACTGTTCCTGGCAGGGGTATACTAGCATGGGCCATCTGTATTTGCCAGTGTATGGTCAGTCTGCCTTACACATGTCCCCGAACTCTGCATGATTGCAAGGTCTACTCATGTGCACATCTCTTGGTGTTCACACACTGCCATCACTATTGCTGTGGGGGGGTAGGGTTACATGTGCCACAGATCCTGAACCTGTATGTGTGCAGATATAGCCATTCATAGCATCCTTTGGATCCCTGCTGCAGTGCACTGGTGTGTCATGATAACACACCCTCCCCACCTTCAGCCTTTTTGCAGATACTTGACAAGTATGGCCTGCACATGTGTCAGTTTGCAGTGTCTCATATACTGAACACCACATGTTACAGCCCAGTCCCAGCTAATATTGTGGGCTACAGTAATATGTTATGCCATAGTGTAGATCTGTAACAGTTGCCATTGTTAATACTGGTATATGCACTGTTGTTGCACTGTATAAGGGTGATGTTTCACATATGTCCCTACTCTAGGCCATGTATCCCACCATTATGTTTATCCCTGTGGACACATTTTGCAATGACAGAATGTTAGTTATCTTGCAGGTGTCTGACATACCCTTCCGATACCCCATCATGGTCACCACTGTGATGCAGTGCATTTAACAGCAACAATATGTGAACATGTATGGCATGCATTATGGGTAGGTGTGTTAGATGTGTGCATGGAATATACCATAGCCATTACATGCCCGGTGTATTGGCAAGCATCAACATAAACCATGCTCACCAGCTACAGGCTGCTACCTTGGTGGTATACAAGTGGGACCTACATAAGAGTGTGAGAGATGTAGTGTCAGTGGCCACAGCTGTGGCATTGCTACAGAGTGGGTGCAGCATTACAGTACATCAACAGTACAAGACCACAATACTACCACTTATGCACATCTGTTTATTACTACTATGCAGCAACAAACTATATATATGACATGTCAGATATGAATGATCTACCTGTACAGATGTGGATGCATATGCAACAGTGGTCTACTGAGTGCCCTGTGGCCTTACCTGCACACTCCTCAGCTGGTGTGTAGGTAACACCCACCTCCATAATGGTCTCTGCCAGTTATTGGGTGTGCGGGTGGACAGGTGCTAAGAGGCTGGTGAGGAGCTCATCAACATGTGTCGGGGGGATGGATGGCATGACCCCCCTGTTTTGTGAGGTGACCACCCCGAACTGCAGCAGCATGCTGACGGGCATTGCGAAGCAGGTCAGAACAATGATGCCGGACCTGCTCATAACTGTGGTTATGCAGGCTGACATCAGTGACCCTGTGGACTAGATCATTCCATAGGGTGGTCCACTACTGCTGCTCATGGGAAGCCCTGCCAAACAGTACAGGATAATGCTGGATTAGGTGGTTCAACACAACCTTGTTTTCTGCTGCTGAAAAAGCAGGTAGGCGGCCATGGGGCATCTTGCCTGAAAGACATAAAGATGGAAACAGGTCTGAGCAACTCATACAGCAAGGTTATCATAGTTCTTAATACACATCTCTGTAACCCCCCCACCATATCAGCAACAACAAACTGTTCACACAACTCAATAGGTATGGCTACAGCTTAGCTACCAGTGGGATGTATATTGTCTTGTACCACACTTTTTGCAATGTGTTTGTAGCCATGTTCCCTGTGTGGACACTATCATTGCTGACCTGTTACAGACTATTTCACCTCCATGCCATTTTCAGGGCCACTATGGTTTCATATATGCATGTGGTATGCTTACTATGTGATTGCTGCACATCTGTCATTCTGTGTTATTGGGGATATCTATGCATGCTGTTGGACATGTTCTGGGATTGTGTAGACTATTACTACCCACATATGTTCTATAACAGTGACACAATAGCATGTTTAGGGAATAATTGCCAGCAGAACCACCTCTCCAACCTCATCTAGCCATGTCACCAGTCCACATCACATGTGGGACCCACCCTGGAGCTTCCTCATATACTGGTCCAGCACTACCTTCAGGTAGAACCACCTCAGGGGATGTTATCCCCCCCGGGGGCACACACAGACATGAACCTGTCACCCGACATCAGGTCCAGGGTCTGTTCCACAGGCACTTTTGGGATGTGCTACAGCACCTTGAGGCACCCAGTACACATTCACAAGTCCACATGCTCCTTCTGCTTCAGCCCCCAGGCCTTGCACTTTCAGGGCCATGGACTGCTGTTGTGAGTAGCAATGGGTGGGAGCCTTGTTCCCACATGGGGGCCCATGGGCCTTCCACATCGCAGACCACACACACCATCCAGGGTGTTTACCCACCACATGTGTCATATACCACCCCTGTAGGCTGTCCTCTATATCTACCAACCCAAAACACCTACAAATATATCTGCCAGCCTTCCCCATACTCCCATCTTCACAGACAAGGGCAAAGTGGTCCCAGCAAGGGGTTCACATGTGACATACCCATCCATGTTGCACACACTTACAGCTGTATATATCTGTGTGTATTGCTATGTGTGCTGTTCCCTCACATATAGCATGCAGCACTGTGGTGGTGGTAATACAAGGGACATGTATTTACATACATATATGTGTGTGTGTGTGTGTGTGTGTGTGTGTGTGTGTGTGTGTGTGTGTGTGTGTGTGTGTGTGTGTGTGTGTTTATATATATGTAGACATATGCATATATAGGTTCATAGGTTCATAGGTAGGTACTAGGCTATCTGCCCAAAGGCATTTATAAGCCTAGTCAGAATGTGTTGGCTTCCGCCGCCCCCTTAGATTAGTTCCCTGTGCCTCTGTCCAGCAGATCCACTGAAGTGATCTCCGGGGTAAACTTTCTGTTTCCCATCCACTCATCAAGGTTTCTTTTGAAGAGTGTTAGTGAGGAGCTCTGCCTAATGTAGATTGAAATCTTGTTCCAAAGCATGGGAAGTCTCTGAGACAGGAATCTATCCCTCCAGCACGTCTTATTTATTGTTGTGGTGAGGTTTAGATCCCTAGAGCATGTGGCTCGAGGGGATAAGGTTTTCTTTAGGTGGAGCATGTCCATCAATTCTGGGTTGGACATGGCCTTGTATGTCAGGCAGAGATCACCTCTGAGTAGGCGTATGCAACTGAGTACAGCTGGAGTTTCTTCAGTCGAGCTGCATAGGGTATCTGTTTGAGGCCAGTGATCCTCTTGATGAGGTACTTCTATGGTCTTTCCAGCTGTTGCAGGTGTCTTGTAAGACACATCCCAAATGGGGTGCTGTACTCTATGATGAGTCTGATGAGTGATGAGTAGAGGGGCACAATGACCTCTTTTGATCTGGATGTGACCCCTTTTGTGATTAGGTGGGCCACATAGAAGGATTTTCTAACCACTTTAGCAATGTGATTATCAAAGGTGAGATTACTATCTACTTGGGTCCCCAGATCCCTTATTACATCTTCCGTATTTAGGGGACTACCACCTATGTGGTAGTTTGTGGGTACTTTGTTTTTTCCAAAGGGGATGACTATGCACTTTTTGGCATTTAGCTTGAGGCCATGATTTTGACACCAGGTATCCATCTCAGTGAGACCCTTTTGGAGAATGTCTGTGTCAGCCGGAGAGTCAAGTATAGCCCCTAGTTTGCAGTCATCTGCGAACTTGGTCAGCCATAGTCCTCCTGTGCTTGTCTGTACCTCTGAGAAGTATATGCCGAACAGGAGCGGTCATAGGACTGAGCCCTGGGGAATGCCACTTGTAACCGGTATAAAGTCGGACCTAGCTCCCACAACTCTCACCATATGGGTTCTGTCTGTGAACCAGCTGGTAACCCATCTTGGATATAGGGGTTTATGTTCAGGCTGGTGAGCTTGTCTATAATACCAGAATGGGGAATGGTGTCAAAGACCTTAGTGACAGGTAGGTTGGCTGTGTGTGCCACCTTTTCCTCATCTATAGCCTTGGTAACTGTCTTAAAGAAGTCCACCAGGTTTAGGTGGCATGATCTGCCCTTAACAAAGCCGACCTGGGTAGGGTCCAGTGTTTGGAGGTTCCCAATGTCTCTGTTAATGAGTTCCATGATGATGTGCTCCATAGCCTTGCAGACCAAGCTAGTCAGGAATATAGGGCGATAGTTCCCGAGGTCTGTTGTGGCTCCACCTTTGTGGAGTGGAATAACCGTTGCTGTGCACAACTCTATGGGTATGCAGCCTGTGGAGAGGCTGAGTTTTAACAGTGTGTTTAGATGAGGGGTTAGTTTGTCTTTGAGCTCATGTAGGACACAGCCTGGGACACCATCCGGTCCCATTGATGCTGTGTTTGTCGCTTTGGAGAGGGCTGTTTTAACCTGAGTATCTGTGATTTCAGGGACTCTACATTCTTCTGGTATGGTTATGGGCCCTTTTGGGGGTGAGAGGGGGGTGAAGTTTGTGCTGAATCTGTCTGCAAGGATGTTGGCGATATCGGTCGGTTCAGTGTATTTTGTGCCATTCTGCACTAACTTCGAGCAGATCTGAGCATTGCCACTTAGATTCTTGACATAGCTAAAGAATGCCTTGTGGCTATCTTTGGAGTCCTTGGCAATTTTTCTTTCAAAGCTCGCCCTGGATGATTTTATGAGGGATCGTAGTTTCTTGCTGATACTGATCAGGGATGTCCTCCCTTCTTGGGATTTTACTCTTTTCTGTAGTAGTTTCCTCCTTCTATTATATAGCTTGTTTATGGCAGGAGTCCACCAGACTGGTTTCCTTTTCTTGGAGGAGTGAGTCTTGGTTTTGCTTGGGATGGCATGATCCATGCATTCTTGTAGATGCCCGTAGAATGCATTAGTAAAGGATTTTGCAACTTGGAAAGAGTTATACTTCAGCATGGGGGCTTTGAAACTTTCCACCTCGGTCTTAAGTAATGTGAAGTTTGCTTTTGAAATGTTTTTCACAGTGGTTTTCTTGTTTGGGGGTGGGGGGCAGAATGTGGTTATCCAAAATTATTTGTTTATGGTCAGATCTAACCAGCAAGGGGTTGACCTCCAGTGTGGAAAACCTGTCGCCCATGTTGGTGATGACCGGGTCCAATATGTTCTCACCTCTGGTGGGAGTGTTGACCAGTTGAACCAGGGCATTTGAGTTTATAAATTCTAGGAAATGTTGGGCAAGGGAATTAGTACTTGAGTAATTCTCCCAGTTAATGTTTGGGTAATTGAAATTACCTAATATTAGGGTGCTTGGTAGAACCTTTATGTTTCCCAGTGTTTCCAGAAATGTGGACTGGGGGTCCTGGGACATGGTGGGTGATCTGTAGCAAGCTACAATTTGAATTGCAGTTTTGCCCATTGTTAGTTGCACGTGGATGATCTCTGATGCATTGTGCTCTGCCACTAACCTTGAGGTGTGGGTATCCTTGATGAATATGGATAAGCCCCTGCCTTTTGTATTTCGGTTTGGGTTCTGTGGCCGAAATGTATGGTATGAGTTGTAGCCTGGTAGTACTGGTGTGCTCTAGGGATCCTTAAACCAGGTTTCTTTTACTGCACATATATCGATTTTCTCCATACTGAGGAGTACCTCGAGTGCGTGCATTTTGAGGTTTAGACTTCTGGCATTGAGTAGCATTACCTTCAGTTTTTTGTTACTTGTGCTATTTAGGGTGGTGGGTTTGCCTTTTGAGCCTTGCCTAAAAAAGGCACTATGGGGGTGGCAAGAGCCTTAGCCAGTATTTGAAAGCCTAAGGGTGACAGGTGCAAGCCGTCTCTAGCAAAGCAGTGTGGCTTGTCGAGCATGTCATCCCAGGTGGACAGACACTGGATCCCCTTTAAATGACACCAGAAACGTAGCCAATTGTTGAAATCGAGAATTTATATATATATATATATATATATATATATATATATATATATATATATATATATGTGTGTGTGTGTGTGTGTGTATGTGTGTATATATCTATTATGTTCTATATATATGTGTTTTTATATATATATATATATATATATATATATATATATATATATATATATATATATATATATGTGTGTCTACATATGGGTATCTGTATATCTGTAGACATTATATCTATCTATCTATATATATATATATATATATATATATATATATATATATATATATATATATATATATATACATATGTACATATATACATACCTATATATGGGGTACATTCAGACATCAGGTCCACAATCTCTAACTCTCCATCCTGCACATCTGCACTGTTCTGCCTTGCTACAACACAGACAGGTGCCACATATGGACACAGCCTAACATTAGGGGGTTATATATAGGGCCAGATTGCAGGTAAGCCTATTACACACCTATGGCATTTCAGCATGCTACAATACATGTTAACCTGAGTGTCCTGCAATTGGTGGGCTCTGGAACCCACGTGTCCATCATTATGGCATTACATCTACCACCAGCTATTGGCCACAGTAATATACATCCTTTTCATTACCCAACACACACTATATTGGCTTACATCTTTTCATTTGATGCTGCTCTGCACAGTTGATGGGTATGGCCCACTACCCACAAGGACATACTCTAATGTCCATAGCATTGTTCATTCCACATCATCTACCCCAGTATTATGGACCAAGTACTACAGTCAATTACATGCATATATACTTCACATACCTGTTGTGGGGATGAGGTCTGTTGTGGATGGTGTCCTTGTAGGAGTTTTTTTTTCTCTCCTTAGCTATGGCCTTAGCCTGCTTCCTTTGCTTTTGTTTTTGGTTTTGGTTGTGGTGCTGGTGTTGGTTCTGGAACTGTTTTCTGTTTTTTCTTTCTCTATCTCTCTCCATCTCTCTCTCTCTCTCTCTCTCAATCTGTAAAATAGATAATTATATTACTAGGCTAACTGCCCTCATTCATGGACCATTTTAAGCCCAGCCACTCCCTGTGAGAATCAAAAACCCACCCTGTGTTGTTTCTAAGGTAAGCACCTTAATCATTACGTCACACTCCCACCCCTGGTACGTAGGTAGAGGACAAATGGATTGAGATGCTTGGAATATATTGCAGCACTGCTTTTCTGGGTGACGCACATGATCAGGTGATGGCCTCTGCACCCATCAGTGTCCCCCACTTGCTACCTGCATGCAGCATGCTGTGTAATACTTTCAATTACCAGTGTCATGGCAACCCAGTACTATAAATCCTTACATCATGTGGGCATGGTCCCTTTACCTTTCCTGTATGGTGGACATCCTTCCTGTGTGTGGGCAGCAGTTTTACAGACAGCAGGTAGCAATACCTCTTACAAGAGAACTTGCACACTCAGGCCAGTTACATATTTTTATGAGGTTACAGAACTACAAACAGAGTGTGCGTACTGTTCTTCTATGCATTGTATAGCACCAGTGTTACAGGGTTTGTGTGTACATACTAATTTAACATGAACTGCAGACTGTCTGCATAGCTCTCAACTGTGTGCGTATCCACTTGATGGCCAGAGATGTGAGTGTTATGTTTTGCCTGTCCACCACACAGGTCTTGTGTCAGATATATCACTGGCTGTGTGTGTTGAGTACTATCAGTACATGGCTACATCCATTTGTGTTTCTGACTTCATATTCCTAAGGGTATGTTGCAGACTATCCTGTAGCACTAGAGACTTGCTTAGTGTATGACAACACTATTTCACATATGGAGCTGTGTTCCAGCCTCTGTCCTCTACCTACGTACCAGGCTTTGTCCAAATGACATGCTGTCAGGGGTTATGTAGTGGCCTGTGAGTATGTCATGCTGCCATTCCTGCCATCATTCCACTGCTGTTGTGGCCCCCACACATATTGTGGGGTTGGGTCCATATATGTGTGGGCTTCACCTGCACAATACATGTGTGTCCTCATGCAGTCCAGAGGTCAGTGAATGTAATAGTGGTTATATTCCCCTGTATGTCAGTCTATGGAGGGGAGGGGATGCACCATAACTAACCTAGGCTGTTACAACATGTGACGGGTATCAGAGGTAGGCTGCTTTAAAGTATCTGGATGTACATTACCATAAGATTCACCTTGGGTAAATGCAGGCCTACTGCTTCCTGCCATACAGACTGTTCTGTTTGTCAGTGTGATTGTGATGGTTTCAGTTGTGCCTTGTTATGTAACAGATACATCCCATTGTGTCAACTGAAGTCTTTACCCCCTAGGGACTGATTACAGAGTGTAGATAGAGGCTGCTGAACTATACATCTGCATTACTTACTGTTGATTGACTGTTATCCTGTGGGCCAGTCTGTCCTACTGTTCTACTACTTGAAGGCCTTGGCCTGGACAGCAACACATGTAATGCTTTCCGGAATACTGTGTTAATTGATCTGTTTGAGGGTTGCATTACTCAGTATGTATTTCAAAGTCTTAACAACTATATGACGTGGCATTTACAACTGTAATAGTGCACAAATAAAAATGACTTATGTATGCAAACCTGTGTGTGGTGTCACATCCTTTGACTTTTCTGTGGGTATATGTTTCAGGCAACAATTGTCTTTTGTATACTTTGTATACTTTGTTACTTAAGAAGTTAACTTGTGATTGTTTCTGCCATTTCACACTGAGCTAATCGGAGGAAGTCGGAGGAAGGGCTCTGAGCCAACTAATCTGTGATATATAACATTAAGTATCCTGTTGTTTTGCTTATTTCTGAGTTATTTATATAACTTTTATTGTCTGCATATACTTTACTAGCTAGTTTCACTGTGTGTGTTATTAACTAGAAATTTTCTACAATTCTTAAGCATCTGGTTGGGTTTGTTTGTTCTGATTTTTGTTCCCCACCCTCCGTCCCTATTGGTATCCTGTTTTTATACTTGGTGGCTTTGCAGTTGCCCACCCCTACTGTAAATTTGATCTGGGACACTCCTCCCAGTCTAGTGTCATTACCTCATTCTACCTAATCCAGGGAGAACATTTGAGAAGGCCAACCCAGTAAGTTTCTGCTCTTCCTTTCCCCTTTCCACTTTACAAAAAAAATGTTTCTAAGCTTGTTTTCTGCCTTTCTTGTAAGTCGTCTAGTCCAGATACAGATTTGCTGTATCCAGGACTGTTTGTAAGCTTTTGAGTCCCCAAGCCTTTCTTTGTTGGAGGGAAGCATTCTAGCTTAATTTTGTTTCTTAGAACTAGCCAGTTTTCTAGTTTCAACACTCAAATCTGTTTCTTTGAGCTCAGCACTTGTTCAGAACTTATTGTAAGAACTAAATAAGCTACAAATTACTACAGCACTCGACTTTCTTCACTTGTCTAGAGGAAAACAGTTTTTAGTACTTAATAAATAAGCACCTATCCAGGCATGTCTAAGGGTCAGCTCCTGGTGTTTTCTCCTGTCTACTTGATGAATCTGGGCATCTTGGTGCAATGCAGCAATTGCCTCATGTACACAGACAACCCTCTCCTCCTATCACCCAACACTACAACCTGTGAGAGATGCACTTATATAGCCAAACTGGAAGCAAAGCTGTCTTCACCCAAGACTGGACTAGACAGTCAAGAGGAGAAGGTAAACACTTGCACCACACTACACTCATCACATAGTCCCTGAAAATGTAAATCACCAAAACACACACGTAGAAACACAAAACACACACCTATATTCAAGGAGGCTCTCAAAAAAATCTACCCAAGCAACAGGGACCTCCAAAGCAGAAATGTAAGCAACCTCCACCCCCAAACATAACGCAAATGACACATAGCCCACAAACTCAGTGTGTGCCACTCAAACACAGCCCATAAGGCATAACAGTGTATCTAACACTCTAGTCATAGGTGACTCTATAGTCAGGCACACTGATGTTCCACTCATCAGGCTAAAGAACGAGAAAGTTACTGTCAGCTGCCTGTCAGGTGCCAGGATCTGCCACATAACGCATGCACTCAGGTCACTCCACAACAAGTACAAATATTACTCTGTCATTGTCCACGTTGGTGTGAATGACCCGAGATGTACCTCCCTGGACTACATATAAAGAGACATGGAGGAGCTGTCCGATCTTGTAGCCCAGGCAGGTATGACCCTAGCCCTGAGTAGCATCCTGCCATCACCCAGAATGATACCACAGTACAAGGACAAAATGATTGACTTCAACAATTGGCTAAGCTTCTGGTATCATTCTAAGGGGATCCAGTATCTGTTTGCCTGGGATGACATGATCGACAAACCACGATGCTTTGCCAAAGATGGGTGGCATCTGTCACCCTTGCGATTCCGGATACTGGCTAAGGCTCTTGCCACCCTTATAGTGCCTTTTTTAGGCAAGATTCAAATGACAAATGCACCACCGTAACAGGTACAAGCAAGCAAAATTTGAGGGTAATGCTACTTAATGCTAGAAGTCTAAATCTCAAAATGCACTCCTTAAAATGGAGAACATCAACATCTGTCCAGTGATAGAGACCAAGTTCAAGGCTCCAGAGAGAACCCCTGCATTAATAGGCTATAATTCATACAGCACCTTTCAGCCACCTAACCTGGACCAAAGCACTAAAGGCAGAGGCATGTCCATATTCATTAAGGATATCCACACCTCCAGGCTAGTTGCTCGGCATAATGCATCCAAGATTATCCAAGTGCAACTAACTCTGGGTAAGACCGCAATCCAAATTGTAGCTTGCTACAGATCCCCCACCATGCCCCAGGATTCCCACTCCTCATTTCTTGATACAATAGAAAATATTAGTGTACAACCTAGCACCCTAATAATGGTCAATTTCAACTACCCAACCATTAAATGGGAAAACTATTCATGTACCAACTCTTGTGCTCAATGTTTTCTATAATTCATAAATTCCAACACCTTTGATCAACTTATCCATACCCCCACCAGAGGCAGCAATATCCTAGACCTGGCCATTACCAACATGGGCAACCGGTGTTCCCCACTAGAGGTCAATTCCTCGTTTGTCAGATCCGACCACAAGCAAATCCCCCTAGACATCCACATCCCACCCCCACCCCCATTAGGGAAACCACCATAAAAAATGTCTCCAAAGCCAACTTCACGCTTCTTAAGACAGAAGTGGCAACCTTCACGACACCCATGCTTATGGACAATAGAGGTATGACTTCTGAATCCTATAAAATTGCACTTTATAAGCACTTACACAAGTGCATGAATCGTGCAATCCCTAACAAAACCAAGATGCTATCCTCCAAAAAAAGGAAGCCAGCCTGGTGGTCCCCTGCCATAAACAAACTCTACAACAGAAGAAAGAAACTGTTGCAATAAAGAGTAAAATCCCATGATTGGTGGAACTCCATGGTCAGCCTCAGTAAGAAGTTGAGATCCCTCATACAATCCTCCAAAGCTAGTTATGAAAAAAAATCACCACAGATTCTAAAGACAACCACAAAGCATTCTATACCTATGTCAAGAATTTCAATTGCAACACTCAGATCTGCTCTGAGTTACAGCACAGTGGCACTAAATATAAAGAACCAACTGATATTGCCAACATCCTGGCAGATAGGTTCAGTTATCCCCTAAAGGGCCCATCTTTATACCAGAAGAATGCAAAGTTCCTGTAATCATGGCTGCACAGGTAAAAAACACACTCTCCAAAGCCAAGAACACAGCATCCATGGGACCTGACAACATCCCAGGCTGCGTTCTACATAAACTACAGAATGAACTGGCACCCAACCTAAGTACCATGTTCAATCATAGCCTCACCTCTGGCTTTGTGCCTGCTGTATTGGACACAGCAACAGTTATCCCACTCCACAAAGGGGGAGCCAACATGGACCCCAGGAACTACTGCCACATTAGCGTGACAAGCCTGGTCTGCAAGGCTATGGAATGTATCATCATGGAACTTATAAACAATGACATTGGTAATCTCCAAACTCTGGGCCCTACCCAGTTCAGTTTTGTAAAAAGCAGATCATATCTCCTAAACCTGATAGACTTCTTTGAAGTGGTCACCAAAGCCGTAGATGAGGGTAAGGTGGTTCGCACAGCCTATCTAGATCTCGCCAAGGCTTTCAACACCATCCCCCACTCTGGAATTGTAGATACACTCACTAAACTAGGTATAAATCCCTATATCACAAGATGGGTTGCCAACTGGCTCACTGACAGAACCCATACTGTGAAAGTAGCAGACTCTAAATCCAACCTCTGACCAGTGACAAGTGGAGTACCACAAGGTTCAGCCCTACGTCCTCTCCTGTTTGGCATCTACTTCTCTGAAGTACAGGCTAACACAGATGGTCTTTGTCTAACAAAGTTCGCAGATGACTGCAAACTAGGAGTCATAATCAAAACTCCTAACGATGTGGACATCCTACAAAAGGGCCTCACTGAGACAGATGCCTGGTGTCAAAGCCATGGCCTCAAGCTCAATGCCAAAAAGTGCACTGTCATCCCTTTTGGTAAAAACTCTGTACCCATGAACTACCACATAGGCGGTTGTCTACTTAACACCAAAAGTGTGATAAGAGACCTTGGCACACAGGTGGACAGTAGTCTCTCCTTTGATAATCACATCACCACAGTAGTCAGCAAATCATTCTACGTGGCACACCTCATCACAAAAGATTTCTCATCCAGGAAGAAAGAGGTCATTGTTCCTCTCTACTCATCACTCATTAGACCCATTATAGAGTACAACACCCCTTTTGGTATGTACCTCAGAAGGCATCTACAACAACTGGAAAGGCCACAGAAATACCTCACAAAGAGGATTACTGGCCACAAACAGATGCCCTACGCAGACCGTCTCAAAAAACTCCAGCTTTACTCTGTTGCATATCACCTACTCAGAGGCGATCTCTGCCTAATATGCAAAGCTATGTCAAACCCAGAGGTGTTGGACATGCTCAACTTAAAGGAATTTCAATCCTTCTGAGCTACATGCTCTAGGGACCTAAACCTTGTCACCATAATAAACAGAACATGCTGGAGGGATAGATTCCTGTCCCAGAGCCTTCCCATACTCTGGAACAAACTACCTATCTATATCAAACAAAGCTCCTCATTAGCACTCTTCAAGAAAAATCTTGATGATTGGATGGGAAATATGAAATTCACCCCGGGGATCACTTCTGTGACTCTGCTTGACAGGGGCACAGGAAAATAATTTTCTTGGGTGGCAAAAGCCAGGGTACTGTTTGGGTAGGCTTATATAGGCCCTAAGGCCAATAGCCTAGTACCTACCAATGAACCTATGAACCTATGAGTGACTCATACACTGTCCATTTTAAAAGGTGGCAACTGTAGGAATACTGACTGTTCAATGCGCTGTGCACCCTCTAAATATGTATCTTCCTATACATATTTCTGTGTGTGTATGTGTAGTTACATATATATGTGAGTGTGTGTGAGCGTGTGTGTGTGTGTGTGTGTGTGTGTGTGTGTGTGTGTGTGTGTGTGTGTGTGTGTGTGTGTGTGTGTGTGTGTCTTAGGAATGTTTATTGCTTCCACATTGTACATTCCCTATGGTAGCCAGACTGTACTGCATGATATGTTATTGATACCAGCCTGATATCATGCAGGTGGGATGGATTACTGTTAACATCTTATGCCCATGTTGTGTCGGGTCCTGGTTATGGTACTTGCAGCAGTTGGTATTGTATTGCAGGGCAGACCTGTTTGGCTGTGGGGGAAGGTAATATCAATACGTACAAGTCGTATGTAGCTTGGGCCCCCACACCCCCATTAACAGTGCCTGTGTTCATATATGTATTTATGTTCTCTTTTATATCTATAGATATATATCTGTATATACAAATATATATATATATATATACATATGGTTCTAGGTTATAACACCGACAGCACACAGCATCGACAACGACATCACCGACACCACATCATCGACAGCTCACAAACACGACACCACACACACTCAACACATCATCACAACAACCAATAAACAAAACAAATTCCCTGACCAAAAACCACACACACAACACAAGCACACCTAAATCCTAACAAACAAACACTAAACCTTACATACACAACTATCCACTACCTAACGAAACCCTAACCCTAAGGTCCGTCACTATCGCACACTAACCTAACCCGCTCCCTGACCCTAACTCACTTAACCCACCCCTAACCCAAACAAATTCACTACTGCACCCTTACCTAACCCGTGCCCTAACCCTAACTCACTTAACCCCCCTAACCCAAAACATTCACTACTGCACCCCTTACCTAACTCGCCCTAACCCTAACTCACTTAACCCACCCTAACCCAAAACATTCACTACTGCACCCTTACCTAACTCGTGCCCTAACCTAACTCACTTAACCCACCCCTACCCCTACAGACCGCCAACATCGCACACTTACCTTACTCGCACCCTAACGTCCATCACTACCGCATACTTACACATCCTTTCCCCATCTCGGTGTTCTCCGCGTCGGTGTTTTCATCCGTCGATCTTCTCGCGTCGGTGATTTCGCTGTCGGTCTTCTCATCTGTTGACGTTGTAACTTAGACCCGTACATATATATCTATAGATGTATGCATTTGTATATATATATATATATATATATATATATATATATATATATAGATATATATATAGATATATATATGTATATATCTATTTAGATATAAATATATATATATATATATATATATATATATATATATATATATATATACACACACACACACACACACACACACATACATCTACATGTTTAAATACATTTTGTGTGCTGTTGAATGCCTGTGCTGGATGATATGTTTGTAAAAACATCACTGTTATGTATATCTGGCATGGCTTAGTGGTAAATCACTATGGCTATGGTGTGCAGGGTCCTGGGTTTGAGCCTTGCAGAGGCTGTTTATTTTGTTTCTGGGCAGAACAACGGCCATTGGATACAGAGTGATTAAGGCACTTTTAAGCAGTTGTAAGCAGTTTTGCACGGGTTTGCGCGGAGGTCAGCAATGCTAACTTCCGGCTACAGTTTCTTATACTCAGTTAGCTTCTAAATTGCTTAACCTGTGTAGGCATTGCTTATCCCCATGCAAACAAGCTTAAAGCCACTTACTGCTGCCTAAAAGTGCTTACTCCCGCTTGCCCCCGCACTAATTTCTTTAAAAGAAATGAAAAAGGGTTGATAGGAAAGTGGTGAAAAAGGGGCACAAAGAAGGAAAGACAGTAGAGAAAATAAATAGGGATGTGCCGGAAGGGTGTAGGAAAGGTCCATAGTTGCCCATTTCTTCTACAGCAACAGCTGTGCATATACACTGAATTTGGAGATAGTTTTGGACACTCATACCCCTGAGAGAAGGGTGAGGACACCAATAATATGTTGTTATGCCAATTAGACCAGATTACATGTGTCCAGTGGACACGTGTGCAAAATGGACAGCTATGTATGGGGCAAGATTTTTTTGGGGAACAGATTGTCATTTTTTTTCAGGTGAGAGTGGGATGTTGGGGAGAGATAGTAGGTATAGTTGGGGAGGTAGGTTGGGTAGGTTAACAGATAAGACAAACAAGACACATACAAGGGTGGTATATGACACATGTGGGGGGTAAACACCTTGATAAGGAGAGCTGTTGGGAAATCAGAAGCCCATGAGCCCCCTAGTGGAAACAGTGGGACTGAGGTCACCACCCATGGGCAGTCACCACTGCACCTTCACAGCCCCGAAAGTGACTGTGCTGTGGCTGAGTAGGAGAGCCAGGCCGACCCTCTAGTAGTGACACATGTCCCTCAAGCTGGTGTAGCAGATCTCTGACTTCCCTGTGGAGCTCACTACGCACCATGACCCAGACCTGGCAATGGCTGACAGGTTCCTGTCCATGCCCGCTCCCAGGGTGGGCAAGCCCCATCCCCTAAGGTGGTTCCACCCGAAGGTGGTGCAGGACCAATGGATGAGGAGGTCACTGGTTGGGCCCAGATGTGCTGGTCCCCAGTAGCACAGCCAGCTGCGGTGGGACAGGTGGGTCCGGTGGGATCTGCATTCCCATACGTGCTATGGTGTTTACGTTTTATCAACATATGTGGGTTAGTAATAGTCAACACATTCCAGGATTAGGTATAACAGCATGCAAATATATTCCCATTAATGCAGACACCAGATATGGAACAGTTTCATAGCAAACAGACACATGCATGTATGGGTCCACAGAGGTAATTACAACAGCATACAGGTACATTGATGGCATCATGCCACCAATGTAGAAGTATTTCAACATAGCACATGCACAGAAACAGATTTAAATAATTATCGAACAATAAGACATATGTCCCAACATTAGAGTTAAGTCAACACATACCAATTGAGTTGTGTATTTAGTTTATTGTTGCAGATATGGCAGGGGGAGAGAAAGATGTCAATTAACAACTAGTATATTCCTGTAGTTTGCGTTACTTTCCCAGTCAGTGCTGTTATCTGTACCTTACAAGTATTAGTACATTACCCAATTGCCTTAGTTGGACAGTGGTATTGCTTCAACAACTATATACATGAACTGTTTTACCTGCAGTATACACCTCTTATCTGGTATACCTGTGGAGGAATTGTTTGTTAACACAAACTGTTTCTACACATACTCCCAGATTCCAGGTTGATGATATGCACATACCTGTCCATCTCTTTTTGCACACACTCTGGGCATGTCTTGACCACATGCAGGTGAACCAGGGCATATTTCGACTATTGCCCTCTAAAACCTTTAGTGAATTGTACAGTGACAGGTTTGTTTTTATTGACATTTTCCAAATATGTACAGGTCTGACAGTCAGTTATATGACATGAAATGCTGCTTACATGTCAGAGATTAGCACACTGATATGCCAGGGGGACAGGGAGACAGCCGGCAGATATTGGCTGATTAACTGGACATTCTGGACATTTCTGTACACTTGTGGGGTATGAGTCTGCATACAGCTTACTACCACTCCCGGGATTTGGACCATGGCTGTGTCTGCTAAAAATAAAACACTGTCCATCACAGTTGTGTGTGCTATATAGATATTTCTGTGTATCTTTTATCTGATTTCTGTCTCTAATTCTCCTGTGGATTTACAATTTGACCTTGTATTACAACACTCTTATACAGGATTTCCTAGACAGTTATATTATGTAGCACAGTGTGGGTGACAGTGATGAGTAATACCTTACTATTCAGAGCAACTGCAACACTAACAATGCCGTACAATACCAGAGTAAACAGTACCAGTACAGGATATCAATCTTTTATTTCTAGGCACAATGTTCATATCTGACAGACCTGTGGGAGCAATGTTTGTTAGTCCTACCTAAATGTTACCACAGAAATTACCAGATTGATCATTATTATTATGCACATACATCTCACTCTGTTACGGTACACACTGTGGTCACAGCTTGACAACATGGGGGTGTAGATGGGACATACTTGGCTTCTTACTCTCATAACATTTTGGGGTGTTGCTAGAGTGACTGGTTTGTTTTTATAGATGTCTGACAATCAGTTGTATTTTCTCTTTGCTGCCTAAATGTCTGGGATCATCCCACTGATTTCCCAGGGGGACAGGTTGACAGGCAGCAGATATAGGCCAATTTACTGAACATTCTGGACATATCTGTACAGTTGTGGGATATGATTCTGTATGCAGCCTACTACCACTCCCAGGATTTTATCCATGGCTGTGTGTGCTAAAAATACAACAGTTCACATCTCAATTGAGTGCACTATTTGGATATTGTTGTTTGTCTTTACACTGTTTTCTAAGTCTCTCTCAGTTGTACTATATGACCTCTTGGGATTGCACCAGTCATATACAGACATTTCTACACATTTTATTTATGTAGCACAATGTGGGTAACAGTGCTTAATTCAACAGTACTGTTAAGTGATTGCAAATCTGCATTACCATATGATACCAGCATAAGCACATGCAGTCCAGCAGTTCAACCTTTATTTTCAGGCTATTATGCTTTTATTTACATGCAACCTATATGAGACTCTTCCTGCCATATTCTCTGGTGTATGCAGTACATGCCTTAAACAATGCAGGTTTTATACAGGCAATTAACTTACTACTACTTTTAGATTTATTTCCTATGACAGTACATGCAAGAGTATTATTAACCTGCCTCGTGTCACAACTGCTCCAATCTACATCCATGGACCTCCTGTTTCATAGCCTGCTCACTTGCCACTGTGAAAGACATAAGAGGAATATTTAGCCATAGCTATCCATAATATACATGAGCTGACAATTATTAAGCAGGTAGTGGACTGATACTTACACATGGCTGGGACTCCTCCTGTCCTCCTAGCCTCTTGGATCCACTGATCCAAGAGATCCCCATTTCACTGCTTAAGGTCGGCATAATGATGCCTGACCTGCTCACCAGTTTGGGGTATGCCAGTGGCACGGGTGAGGTTATGGGCAAGATGGTCCCAGGCTTCCGCTTTGTGGTGGGAATCCTGGTTCTGGCCCTGCAGCAGTCTCACATCATGGTCTTTCACAAGGAGTCCTGGCATGACTCTTGACTCCTGGATGCCCCAGCACTGTGCCCGAAAGTGCACATCCTCTCCCATTCCAGACATACTACCTACAAGTGGAAGCTACAACCAGTTATGAGATGTATTCCCACCTGTTGGTTTATATAGGACTGGTTTCCCACACTTTGCTTTGATTGGACGGTTTTGAGAAGGCTAAGCTATGGGCAAATCTGCTTACCTAAGGTTGGCATTGTTTAAAGGGGTATACCAATGGACAGATTGAGTTAGCTGGCCTACATATTGCTTACACCTACTAAGCTGGGCTGCGCAATTTTTAGCTTTGCTTAATATTTAAGGTGCATTATATTTGCATTTTAGTTGCATTATATTTGCATAGTGGCATTGATTTATTATTATAACAACTCTTGATTATATAAACCCATCTTTTTGTGGAGCTTTTCTCCCCGGGCCTCTACTGAAAATGGACATATATCCAGCTAGACTAGCCCAGTCAACAAATCTAAAATAAAAATAAAAATAAATAAAAAAGTGACATTATATATGTGTTTGGTATCCATGATTCATGTGTACTTACATTGTATGGGGTCCTTGTGTTTATTAGAGGATTTCAACACTTTATTACAAGGACACCTCATATCTGGGCTTAATGCAGTACTCCAGTTCACATATTTATGTTATGTAGTAGGTTATACAACAGAAAACTGTATATAGATTCCTTTCACATGTTCAGTTTGAATTTCCTATAGCAAGGATCTGTTTGGTGATACCTCCATCTTATGTACTGCTGTGATGGCTTAGTGGTTAACTACTGTGACTGTAGTATACAGGGTCCTGGGTTCAAGTCCTGTCAAGGCTGTTTATTTTGTTTATGCTCAGAACAGTGGGAGATACATATCGAGTGATTAAGGCACTTTTAAGTAATTGGAAGTGGGTTTGCGTGAAGGTAAGCAATGCTAACCTCCAGTTAATTATGCCTAGACAGAGTTAGCTTCAATGTTGCTTAACCTGTGCGTGCATTGCTTACCCCATGCAAATGGGCTTAAACTCGCTTACTACTGCATTGATTTCCTTACTCCCACTTACTACTGCTTAATTATGCTTACACTTGCTTACTAGTGCTTACTCCCGCTTACCACCGCACTAATTTAGACAGTAAAGTCTAATGATTCTTGGGAAGGTGGAGGATTTGAAAACTGTATGGAGTTATCATTCATTACACATTTTACCTTCCATTTGTATCCCTGATTCCAGTGTACATATACTGTATGGGGCACTTGTGATTATCTGTGGACTTTGCAACATTATGACAATGACACCTCACATCTCCATTTAATGCAGTACTCCAGTTCACAAATATATGTTATGTCGTAGGTTATGCAACAAAATAAATTGATCATAAAGTGATTTGATATGGAAAATGGATTGCACTGGAGTGGCACTTGAACCAGGAATGACTGCTCTTAAGGTGAATACTCTGCCCACTACACTACTGCTGTACTACTTCAGTTGCATATATCTTATTTTTTATCCCCTTGTGCCATTTAAGCTGCATTAACCATAGCTAAGTGATGGGCAAACCCGTGCAACTACGGTTAAATTTAATCTGTTTCATAAAAAAAAAAATTCTGTATCTTTACTGTTTTAAATATTGCTCTTGTACATTTGGGGGGATGTTGCTTGGGGGTATGCAAACACCTATGAGTGGTCTCACTCACTGTTATTTATACTCTGCTGTTCTTCATTGCAGGGGCATGTATATTCTGAGAGCACTGCTCTGAGGCACGCCCCCTGCACTCATATACACTCCATGTCCATTTAGGAGCTCAGGCAGTGTGCCTTCATTAATACGCATGCCTCGCTGCCGTCCTGCACCTAAACGTCCTCTTCCATGCAGGACTAAGCTAGTCCTGCACAGAAGGATAGTGAATCCGGGGGATAATCTTTCATATGGATTATTTCTTTGCCATGTATTGTTAACTATGCTTTGTTTCCTTTGTTAATTACTTCTTTTTAAGCATTATATATTGTTATGGAACTTTTCTCCCTGGGCATCCACTGAAAAAGGGGCACTACATCTAGTCAGACTTCCCCGGTCAACAAATATAAAACAAATAAATAAAAAAATTAAAAAAAAGAATCAGTGTTATGATATTCAAATACAACACTGTAAGGAAATGGTTATGATAAACTTAATTAATTCATTCTACGAGAACTCTTTTGAGTATGCACTCAACTCCCAATGGGTGTTGTCTGAGAATATAAAAAAATGATCACCTCACAGTTCGTTTAATGTTCATATGTGTAGAGATGTGTTAATAGAAAACAGTAAATGTCAAATTATTTTGCATGAAGTCATTTTTACATTCAGGTCAGTGTCTTAAACTGGATTTTAAAAGCGACAATATCCACAGTGAATATGATTTTTGGAATCTATAAACAGCTTGCAATATTTCAGTAACCATTCTAACATGACATGCACTTCCAGCAGCATTTTCTTCATATGACTATGAGCTATCATATGGGGTGAAGCAGTTCTGTCTGTGCTACTTGATTGCTGAGATTATTTAGAGCAATATGAAAATTATTATAATGCAAATAAATAGTATACAAATAATGTTCAATATCACTTTAGCTGCATTAGACAGAGGTCAAATATCAATACAACTGTATTTGCCATCATGTAGGCTTTAATAGGAAATCTGATAACTTGTATGTAGCATAGTTTGGAAATTATTGATGTAAATATGAATAAGCAATATCTGATTCATAAAGGCATCAGTAGGAAGTAACAGCAGAAATGCCTGGAGGTGTTACTCAGTTGTAATGAGTTAAGAATGTAAACAACTTGATCAAGTGTGTGTTCCATACACGGCTATTTTTCTTCTCAGAATGTCAATGATAAATTTAGTAATGGCTCTAGATTATTCAAAGCTAACCTTGAATAAGTGTGTAACTGCTTTTGATGTTCTCCTGCCCACTTCACTAACATGTGTTAACCTTAACCCTAACCCTGCCATTGCTCCCTAAATCTTCAACTTACCAACTTACCTTAGAAAAAAATATCCCTGCAAAACGACCACTGTTGATCAAACCACATACATTTGGACTGATATAGCTTATGGATTCTTTTGTTTTGTTTTGTTTCTTTTTAGTGTATTTTAGTGTACATTGATCCTCAGAAGTAGTGACTTTGTTTTTGCTATTAAGTTAATGTGGGTTTAGACATTTTTTGTCTATATTTTGAATGTCTGCATTTTGAAGGGTCTATATTATGAACTCTCAGGACTGTGAGTATCTGCATTTTGATGTGTCAGTATTTTGAAGTATTTAATATTATATATTATGATGTGTTACAGATACATTGTCAAATGACAATTTCTCAAACCCAATAAACTGCCAGTACAGTTGATCAATGATCATCTTATTGTATGTGCCAAGAGGTGTTCTGTGTAAGATTGTGCTCCAGAAGAGACTGAGGCATTTACCCATTCCCCACTGTAGTGTGATCTCGGAGATGAATTAGCAGTGGGTATGGGGCCACAGCCATCCACAGGGGTTGTGTATCTCACAATTTTTTTTGTTAAGGTTTACTGTCATAATCAGGAATTGCAAAATATTTTTTTGATTAAAAGATTGACCACATATGTCGATTTTAGGAAGTTCATACATGATAAACATGGAGATTGACATTCAAATGTCTGTGTTTCCTTTTAGTTTTTGCAGGGGGACAAGACTCCCTGCACCCCTTGCAAATTAAATATATATGTGTGTGTGTGTGTGTGTGTGTGTGTGTGTGTGTGTGTGTGTGTGTGTGTGTGTGTGTGTGTGTGTGTGTGTGTGTGTGTTTGACAACTGTGTATGTGAGAGTGAGGGAGGGTGTTTTTGTCGGTGAAACAGTTTTAGGCCATTCCCAACTACAACACTTCCCAGTGCCCCCCTTTATCAGTCCTGCTGATGTCATTCATCTCATTGGCACCTTTGGCCTGTTGTCAGCCCAGTAAGCTCCATAGTGTGTGCGGTAACTGCATAACAGTATAGTGCAAGTCACAAGCTAAGCAGGAGTTCTAATCTCAGATCATGCAAATGAGTCTGTGAGTATATTTGTAAGAAGAAGTATTTTGATAAGTCTTCCATCCACTGCCCTACTTTATTACTCCTGCTGATGTCATTCTCTATATCAGCACCTTTGGCCAGGTATCAGCCCAGTAAACTCTGTAGTGTGTGTGATAACTGTGTAGCACTATAGTGCAAATAACTAGATAGGCAGGGGTTCTACTCTCAGATCTGGCAAATGTGTGCGGGGGTGTATGTGTGTGTGTGTGTGTGTGTGTGTGTGTGTGTGTGTGTGTGTGTGTGTGTGTGTGTGTGTGTGTGCGCGCGTGTGTGTGTGTAAGTGTGTATATTTGTAGGCAGAAGTATTTTGATATGTTTCCCACCCACTGCCCTACAGTATCATTCCTGCTGATGTCATTCCCCTTATTAGCACCTTTGGCCAGTTGTCAGCCCAGTAAGCTCTGCAGTGCATGTAATAACTGTGTAACACTGTAGTGCAAATAGCTAGATAAGCAGAGGTTCTACTCTCAGATCTGCCAAATGTGTGTGTGGGTGTATAACTGTGTGTGTAAGTGCGTATGTTTGTAGAAAGAGGTATTTTGATTAGTTTTCCACCCACTACCTTACTTTGTCAGTCATGATGATGTAATTCCCCTTATAGGTTCATAGGTGTGTACTAGGCTAATGGCCCTGAAGCCTTTACAAACCTAGCCCATAGACTGTGCCAGCTGATGTTAGTTCCTAGTGCCTCTATCAAGTAGAGCCACTGGAGTGATCCCTGGGGTGAACTTTCTATTGCCCACCCACTCATCAAGATTTCTCTGAAACAGGGTCAGCTAGGTGCTCTGCTTGACATGCATTGGAAGTCTATTCCAGGGCATGTGCAGTCTCTGGGTGAGGAACCTGTCCCTCCAACCTGTTGTGTTGATTGTTTTAATGAGATTGAGGTCTCTGCAGTGTGTGGTGCGGAGGGATTGGGATGTCTTTAGATGTAGCATTTCTAAAAGTGCTGGATTAGACATGGCATTGTAAGTCAATCAGAGATTGCATCTAAGTGGGTGATATGAGACAGAGAATAGCTGAAGTCTTTTGAGTCTATCTGTGTAGGACATATGTTTAATGCCTAGGATCCTCTTTGTGAGGTACTTCTGTGGCCTCTCCAGCTGTTGCAAGTATCTAGTGAGGTACATGCCAAATGGACCATTATATTTGATGATTGGTCTAATGAGGGAAGAGTAGACAGAGACGATGACCTCTTTCTTCCTGGATGCAAAACCCTTGGTAATGAAATGTGTCACACAGAAGGACTTCTTGACCACAGTGGCAATATGGTAGTTGAAGGAGAGGTTGCTCTCAACCTGTGTCCCCATATTTCTTATAACACCTACAGTGGGCTCCCATTGATATGGTACTTAGTGGGAAATGAGTTTGTACCAAAGGGGATGATGATGCATTTTGTGGTATTAAGCTTCAGGCCATGGTTTTCTTTCTACACCAGTCATTGGTCTCAGTGAGGCCTTTCTGTAGGATGTCTGCATCACTTGTGGAGTTAAATGATGACTCCAAGCATGCAGTCATCTGTGAACTTGGTCAGTCAGAGTTCCTTTGTGTTGGCCTGGACTCCTGAGAAGTAGATGCTGAACAGAAGAGTACCCAGGAGTGATTCTTTTGGGACTCCACTCATGCCTGGTTGGCAGTCTGACCTGGAGTTTGCTGCTATAACACTGTGTTCTATCTGTGAGCGAGTTTGCAAGCTACCTAGTGATTTATGGGTTGATGCCTAGTTTGGTGGGTTCATCAATAATTCCTGACTGAGGAATGGTACTAAAAGCCTTGGCCAGATCAATGTAGGCTGTATGCATTGCCTTACCTTCATACTCAGCCCTGGTGACTGACTCAAAGAAGTCAACCAGGTTGAGCAGACATGATCTCCCTTTCACAAAGCCAAACTTTGTGGGGTCCAGAGTTAGGAGATTACCTATATCTTTGTTGATCAGGTCCCTGATGATGTTCTCCATAGCTGTACATATCAGACTCATCAGCCTAATGGGCCAATAATTCTCAGGGTTTGTAGTTGCTACTCCTTTATGGAGAGGGAATGAATGTAGCAGTGCACCATTTGGGAGGGACAAAACCTGAGGTGAGGCTGTGACTGAACAGGGCACACAGATGTGGCTCCAGGTCTCTTTGTAGTTCATGTATAACACAGTCAGGAATATTTTTGGGTCTCATGGAAGATGTATTCTTGCCCATGGACAATGCAGGTTTAACCTGGCCTGTGGTAATGCTGGGTGACTGGCATTCTTCTGATATTGTGACTGTTTCCTTAGGGGGGAGAGAGGGGTAAAGCTGGCACTGAATATGTTGTCAAGAATGTTTGCAATATCTGTCAGCTCAGTATAGGAGGTAGCATTGTGCAGTAACTCAGAGCCCTTCTGGGTATTGACGTGGAGGTTCTTGATATAACTATCAAAGGCTTTGTGATTGATGTCAGTGTCTGCTGCAATTCTGTCATCATAACTGGCTTTAGATGATTCCATGAGGGATCTCAAGTTGTTGCTGAGGCTAATACAGGAGTTTTACCAGTCTTGGGAATCCATCTTTTTCTACAACAGTTTCTTCTTTCTGTTGTGCAGTTTATTAATGTCAGGGGACCACCAGATTGGCCTCCAGTGTTTGGAGGAGAGCATCTTGGTTCTGTTGGGTATGGCTAGTTCCATGCATTTATGTACATGTCTGTACAGTGCATTTGTGTATGATTCAACAGTCACCCAGCTATTTTCCATTTTCATGGGTACACTTCTGTTTTTAGGAGTCCTAAGTCAGCTTTGGAGAAGGTTTTCAATGTAGTTACCTTTGAGGGGAGTGTGAGTGAGATGTGGATTTCCATGGTGAGTACTGACTACTGTTGTCAAGCAATGGTCACATATGTTAGCAATCAACACAGGTCAAGAAGGTTGCTTCCTCTATTGGGGGACAGAATGAGCTGGTCCAGGGCATTGGAATTAATTCCAGGAAGTGTTGGGCCATGTATTGGTGGAGTACTTTTCACAGCTGATGGAGGGGTAGTTGAAGTCTCCTAGTATGAGAGTGTTGAGTTGGACCTTGATAGATTCCAGGGTGTTGATGAATCTGGATTGAGAGTCTAAGGACATGGATGGGGATCTATAGCAGGCTATGACCTACATTGCACTATTACCCTATGTCAATTGTACCTGAAGTATCTCAGATGCAGCATGCTGGGATACTAGTCTGCAGGTGTGCATATCCTTTATGAATATGGAGTAACTACTGCCTTTGGAGTTATGGTCCATGTTTTGAGGCTGACAGGTGTAGAATGAGTTATAGCCTGGTAGTGCAGGGGTGCTGTCTGCCACTGTAAACCAGGTCTCTGTTACAGCACAGATGTCAATGTTCTCCATTTTGAGGAGAGCTTTAAGTGACTGCATCTTGAGATTTAGACATCTAGTGTTAAGCAGCATGACCCTCAGATTGCATTTATTCATAGCTGTTATGGTGGTAATTTGATTTGGAACACTGCCTAAAAAGGCACTGTAAGGGTGGCAAGAGACATAGTCAATACCTGAAAACCCAGGTGTGACAGATGCAGGCCATCTCTGGGAAGGCATTGTGGTCTGTCAATGATGTCATCCCAAGGAGACAGATATGGGATCCCCTGAGAATGAGACCAGATGCTTAAGCCAATTGTTGAAGTCAAACATTTGTTGTTTGTACTGTGGTATCATTCTGGGTGACAGTAGTATACTGCTCAAGGCTATTGTCATACCTGAGCCAGAATAATCCACAAAACACAAGAAATGGTTGTCAATAGACCCTTGTGTTTTGGGGATTATCCTGGCTCTGTTTTTTTGTGTGATATTTGGTGCTACTTTCATCTTCATTTTGGTCGTTTTTCTACTGTCATACCTGCCTGGCCCACATAATCTGAAAGCGCCACAATGTCTCTTTTCATGTAGTCGAGGGATGTGTGTCTCAGATCATTCACACCCACATGGACAATGACAGAGTGGTACTAGTAGTTGTTGTGGAGTGATCTGACTGGGTGTGTTATGTGTTGCTTTCTGGCACCTGATAGACAGGTGACTGTTTCCTTCTCCATATTCAACCTAGTGAGTGGGACATCTGTGTGCCTCACTATTGAGTCACCTATGATGACTGTATTGGCAAAGGTGGTTAGCCTTAGGGACTTAGGTTGAGGGGCATACTGTATAGGTGAGATGTGTCCTGTGGTTCATACTGTTTAGAAAAGAGCATTGTCTGTGTACATGAGAAGGTTGCAACAGTGGCGCAGAATGCCCAAGTGCACCAGGTTAATGGGCGAAAGCACAGAGAACTGCACTTTAATCATGCCAGGAGGGGTGATCATAACTACTAAGTACTGGAGCTAATTCTGTAAGGAACGACTACTGTTGATGGCTCTCGATTGTGCTAGAATAACTGATCAAAAATCTGTTGACTTGCAAAGCTATTAAGCGATTTGAAGTGGAAGAGAGAAAGAACAAGCAAGATCTAAGGGAAAAACTGAAGGCTGACTTTCTAGCAGCTCTAATAGTTTACCTCAGCTGTGCAGTTATCAGCACCTTTGGCCAGTTGTCATTCCAATAAGCTCTGTAGTGCATGTGGTAAGTGTGTAACACTATAGTACAAGTAACTAGATAGGCAGGGGATCTACTCTCAGATCCAGCATGTGGGTGTGTAAGTTTGTATGTTTATAAAAATAAGTATTTTGATAAGTTTCTCACCCACTGCCCCACTTTATCAGTCCTGCTGATGTCATTCCCCTTATTAACACCTTTGGCCAATTGTCAGCCCAGTAAGCTCTGTAGCATGTGCGATAACTGTGTAACACTATAGTACAAATAACTAGATAGGCAGGGGTTCAAATTTCAATACTGGCAAGTGTGTGTGTGTGTGTGTGTGTGTGTGTGTGTGTGTGTGTGTGTGTGTGTGTGTGATTGGGTAAGAATCATATATACTGTGTGGGTTATACCATTTTGAGTTGTGTACCACCCTGTGCACTTCCCATCACCATACTTTACTAGACCCGCTGATGTCATTTACCTTAGAAGTACCTTGGGAGTAGGTAAAATTGTATAATCTCTGTGGTACGTCTGATAACTGCATAACACTATAGTAGTAATAACTAGATAGACAGGGGTTCTACTGTCAATACTGGCAACTGTTTTTTGTGTGTGTGTTTTTGTGAGACTCATATACTGTGTGGGATATACCATTTTGAGTTGTGTACCACCCTGTATACTTCCCATCACCCTACTTTACTAGGCCTGTTGATGTCATTCACCTTAGAAGTACCTTGGGAGTAGGTAAAATCAGTGGCGTGTATGATAACTGCATAACATTGTAGTAGTAACTAGATAGGTATGGGTTCTAATCTTAATACTGGCAACTGTGTGTGTGTGTGTGTGTGTGTGTGTGTGTGTGTGTGTGTGTGTGTGTGTGTGTGTGTGTGTGTGTGTATGTGTGTGTGTGTGTGTGTGTGTGTGTGTGTGTGTGTGTGTGTGTGTGTGTGTGTGTGTGTGTGTGTGTGTTCGGATGAGAATCATACCCTGTTTGGCTTATACGATTTTGATATGTGTACCGTTCCTGCCTGTTTACCAACTCCCAATTACATTACTTTATATAGCATGGTAACGGCATCTGCCTCACATGCAGCATATTAACCCATTGTACAGATCATGCCAGTTCTCTGTACAGATGTCTATAGAATATCCAGATGTTTGCAACCTATATGTGGTCTGTGTCCCTTAATGCCCATGTATGTGATATTGTTGACAAATCAGCCACAGTGAGTATAGTGGCACACATGCCAGCATCAGGTATCATACCTGAATGAAACATTATGCTGATACCATGCCTGCTACCCTATCACTTGTCCAGGTTTGTAGGAGCAATACATGGCTCCAGATGCTATTTCTGGTGGGTTATCTGCCCATCCATGAAGGCTTTCACAACATTACATGTTGTACGAACTAGTGGGTTATGTCCCATGTATATATTCTATGTGGGGCATGTCATGTGTATGTAGTACTACAGTACATCAAAGTGGATATGTAGGTTTACTAATCTGTCTATTGCCAAATGTGCACATCCCCTGTATCAGTCGTTACTGTATGTATGCAAATGATATACCATTTTGTCTCCCTGTTCTACCTTGTGGACTCAGGAATACATACCACAAGCCTGCCATACATAGTATCATGCATGCCCTCAACAACTGCATCAGGGTTGAGTGTATGGGAGAGAAATGGCAGGGCCAACAGATGTTGACAGGTGAATCTGTTGCAGTTAATGTAATGGCTACACTTGTGAGTGACCTGCTGACAGTACTGCAGTAACCTGTTCTGTATGTATGAGCCTGTGGTACTACACAACACTAAGGTGACAGGTCTGAAGGCTACCTGTCTGTGGCAAGGGGTATATATGCAAGGTCACACTGTCTGACAACAGTGCCCCTCACACACTGCTGTATGTATACACACCTGGTACATGTACATATAAAGCTGTACCTTGCCTATGACACAGTCAGTGTATTCCCACTCTGTCATACTCCCTCTTGGTAATGTCTGCAGGGCCACAGCCTGCAGATACACAGACACCTGGAACACAAACAGATTACAGCATGTCACACTACATTCAGTCAGTGGTGCTAACAGCAATAATGCATCCGGGCTAATAAGGTACATACACCTGTAGGTGTACCCATAACAAATGCATGCAGACAGCACCTTACACAGCATTACATAGTTACACTGTACTATATTCACCCTTTGCATCAGACCCATATTAGCATGTCCCTGCACTGATGGTATGGATTACAGGGATCTGGCACAGGTATCATCATATGCAGAGGGTGTGGTGTGGGTTTGCCAGAGGCCTAGGCTGGGCCATACGGTTGACATCACGTGTGTGTGTTTGGAGGGGTATCCAATAGATAGTCTGTGCAGAGGTGCTGTGCATGTCTAAAGGTGACCTGTCTGTGATACAGATGTGTGTTTGTGTGTGTGTATGCATGCACACAGTCACACCATGTGGCTGCCCTACACAGGGGTATGTTGTATAGCTGTGGACTGTACATGGCAGGGTATCCAGTTCACCATCTCCGGACACAGACATGGGAACTGGTCCTGACAGGGGTCTCACTGGCACCACCAGGCCCAAGGCCACATGCAGTACTGCTTCTTGATGGTGACTGCTGTCTGCTGGATCCATGTCCCTAATGGGACTGGCCAGGACCATGTGCCCATGGTCTGCTCCGGTGTGATGTGGACAGCAACCCCCCTTCAGTAGTGCTGGTGTCACTGCCACTAGAGGAGTGTGAAGGTGCAAGGCCCATAAACTCTCAGCTGTTGTTGGTACTGACTTACGTCCATGTGGCAGATCCCCATCTCCCACCACACGCTCTAGCACAGGCATGCCACAGTTGAGGATTGCCAATGTCTCACCCCACCATCTATTCATGACCTCAGTATTTTGATATGTGGCCTCAACAAGGTCATGTGTGTTGCCATGTAAATCAAGAGGATTTGTATCCACCACCCTGAGCATTGGTCTGGTGTTGCATTCACTATGTGCTTGTGCATCCATGACAGCCTGAAACATGCCTCTGGTGACACTTGCTGTGGCACTTGCAACAGCAGCTTGATGAGCAGAAGTCCTCCTGTGAGCACCCCTGTCCATCCACCTGTATGTCACCTCACCTGCACTCTGGCTATGGCCAGTGTCTTCACTCACACCTGCCATAGTCACCACACTAGCCTGTTCCATGTCACCACCTGCCAACTGTCCATCATCTGTGGCCACTGGTGATGGGGTATGTGTTGGAATTGACACTGTGTACCAGGATGGTGTGGACAACATTGAGATGCCAACCAATGGCACAGATTCAGCCCCTGACAACCCCACCTGTACCTCAGTATTCCTATCATCATTGTCAGAGTCTGCAGAGACACTGACATCAGTTAGCAAGCAGGAGGGATCCCAAACCCCATCACCACCTGTGAGGGGAAGACAATATATGTACATTAATAACTGCACTTTATGGTTGGCTGGTACACACACGCACACACGCGCACACACACACACACACACACACACACACACACATGCACACACAGACACTTACAGGTGAGGTGGCAAAAATCTGTTACACAGACCTCACATTACCCAAATGGTGACATGCATGACACATGGCCCTCAACATCATGCATTGCAGCCAGTTTTCCTCCATGTAACTAACAATATGGGGCTTTGGGATACATGAGTAGTGTTAATAGGTGATGGCCCTTCCCCAGCACAGACTGCACTCATGGACACATCATCGCTGCTCACCTGTATAGCACTGTGGCAACTACTACATAACATACTTCACAACTGTACAGATTCTAGCAGAATGTGCAGATGTCTGGCTCATATGTTTGCTCTGTTTATCACAACCCCTGTGTTTGTCTGATACATAACTGGGATGATCTAAGGAGTGATGTCACTAATTAATGAATACATTTGAGTTTCAGATCTCCAAGCCAGCAGTAAATGTTTGGTCACACAAATCCTGTTACACCACCAACCTTCTAAGCTTACAGTGGATATGATAAGTGTACACACCCCTGTTAACATGCCATGTTCTTGTAATATATAAAAAATGAGACCGCAATAATGCATTCCAAAATATTACCCATCTTTCATGTGATATATGGCCTGTGCAATCCAATCGATAAACAAATGTGTTACATGTAAAATATGAATGAAATATGTACACTATGGTAATTGCATAAGTGTGCACACCCTTAAAATTATACTTTGTTGAAACCCCTTGTAAGTGACTTACAGCATTCTTCTTGAGAATGTGTCTATCAGCATGGCACACCATGACTTGGCATTATTTGACCATTCTTCCTTGCTAAGGTCCCCCAACTATGTCAGATTGCAAGGGAAGCTCATGTGCACAGCCCTCATCAGGTCACACTGGGATTTTTCTATTGGGTTTAGGTCTGGGATCTGGCTGGGCCAGTCCATAACCATGAATGTGTTCAGATGGAGCCATCCTTAGGTAGCTCTGGATGTATGCTTCAGGTATTTGTCCTGTTAAAGGCTGACACCCCTCCCCATCCTCAGCATTCTTGCAGATGCCTGATGGAGTTGGGCCAGAAATGAGTGTTATTTGGAACTGTTCAGAATTCTCACTACCGTGACTACAGGCCAAGTTCTGGCTTTGAAACAGCTTGTCCAGAGAAGGCCAATGCCACCAGAATAATTCACCATGGGGATGGTGGTCTTCAGGTGAGGAGAGGTGTTGCTTGTGCACCACACGTACCTTTTGGTATTGTGGCTGTGAGGTCGCTCCATAGCCTCATTACCCCATGACACATTTTCACACATGCCTTTGGAAGACTTGATGTGCTGTATTGCAAATTGTATCCACCCCTGGATGTTTTTTGGTATGAGGAAATGCTTCCATCTTCTGACCCTACCCCATAGGCCAGACTTATGTAGAATATGGGAGATTGTTCTAACATATAGTACACAACACCAGTACTTGCAAGAGATTCCACAACTCCCTCAGTGTTGCTGTATGTCTCCTGGCAGCCTCCCTGACTAGGTTTTGACATGTCTTTTCATCAGTTTTGGAGGGACGTCAGGTTTTCAACAGCACTGTTGTCCCATATTCAATCCCCCTTTTGAAGACTGTCTCCACTGTGTTTCATGGTGTATGCAATGCTGTAGTAATGTTGTTGTACCTTACTCCTGACTGATACCTTTCAAATATGAGATCCGTTTGCTGCTTTGTAAGCTGTCTGCAACCCCACGGCTGTTGCTGTCACAGGCAACTGAGCAAATGTCATGAATATCCTACTTGGACAGCAGACTGTTATTTGGTGTTACTCAGAGTGCCTTTATTTGATGGCAGGTGTGTACTCAAGCAGACTGAATGCTGTCAGTAAATCACAAGCTGCTGCAAAAAAATATTATTTGAAGGATGAGCACACATATACATCCAGCTTATTGTAAGGTTTATATACTCCATATTTGGCGCCCAACAGATTGGTTGGTTTTACAAGGGAATTCTTCATGTTATGGGTCACATTAAAGGTTGGGCATACACGCATACATGCATACATACAAATGTTTCAAGCATGGGCATTAAAGCCCTTCTAGCTTGCCAATATGACAAAACACATATTCCCATAATAAATGTCCAGGCTGTTCTAAAAAATATCTAAACTAGTACTTGCTTTAATGTAATTTGTTAGTCTGTTCCAAGCATCAGCTACATCAGCTACTCTGTCAGAGAACCAATTAATACAATTCTCATTCCTATAGAATCTTCTACATAGGTTATCTGATGATTCTCTAGTACATCTTGATAACCCCAAACATTCCCAGAGGTAGTTGTCCCTAAATGCTCTATATACCTGAATAAGATCTCCTTGGTATGGACTGACATACTGTGGTCTCAATTTGTATACATTGCAAACAGCTGGCATCTTAACAGGGGTGTGTACAGTGTACACTGTTTATATCCACTTTATAAGAGTGATGTTTCACACATGTCCCTACCTTATGCCGTTTGTCCTCCCATTGTGTTGGTCTCTGTCCAGAAGTCTTGCACTGACAGGTTGTAAGGTATGCTACAGGAATGTTACATTCTCTTCAGATAGGCCTCTGTGGTGACCACTGTAATGCAATACAGTTAACTTCACCACAAGTGAACATGCACATAAAGCAATATGTCTATAAGTGACAGTTGTGTGCATGGTAAATTGCATGCCCTTTACATGCCTGGGGTATTGGCAAACCAGACCAGAACAATTCCATACTCACCAGCTTCAGGCTGCTGTCCCACATGCAGACAAGAGGGACCTAGATAGTTGTGGGAGAGAGGTATTGTCAGCAAACTCATATGTGGCATTGGTACAAGATGGATGCAGCATGTCTGCACATTTACAGTACAACCCTCAATACTACACAATTTGCTGCCTTAACCATAGATGTGGAATTCTGTGCATTAGAAAACCCCCATCCACAACTGCAATCTGACCTGACACATGCATGTAGATACTCTACAGATACAAGTATGTGTGCTACACTAGTCTAGTAATCTCCACTGGGGCCTTACCTGCACGCTCCTCGTCCATTGTCTGGGTGCCACCCACATACAGCATGTGGGGATCTGTAACCTGATGTTGTACTGGGATGGGTGTCCCAAGGATGGTGAGGAGCTCCTCGGTGGGTGTCAGTGGAGGCTGCATGGCTGGGCCCCCACCTGTGGTTGTGTGGTCCCTGGCCATGGCAGCAGCCCTTTGCCGGGCATGGAGTATGAAGTTGGTTGCCCGATGCCAGACCTGCTCATACATACATGTGTGCAGGCTGACATCATTCACCCTGTGGACAAGGTCATCTCACAGGGCAGTCCTCTCACACAGATGTTGCTGGCTCCAGCCAAACATTATGGCATGGTTCTGTAGTATGGCTTCTATGATTATATTCGTCTCAGCCACTGGAAATGTTGTCCTTCGCTGTTGCAACATTGCACCTGGAAGACATAAACAGGGAACACATCACAGGATCTCGTACATTTGGCAACAATATGTACAGAACCTGCACATCTACATTGAATACCAGTAGCCACCACTCACAATCACACCATACCCCTGTAATCTATCAGAACAGTATCAGCTTGCATTGCACTCCTGGTCCTGATGTGTCATATTCTCCTAAATGAGGGCCAGTTAATTGTACAACCCTCTATTCCTCATTCATGTCTGTGTAGAGGGATGACATTGGCCATCTTCCATGTGGATGCAGTGTGGATGGTGCTGAGGCTTGGTGTGACTACAGTGTGCAATGGAGCTGGGAGCACATGCCTGAGTTCATGTAGGATGCGGACATGGATGTTATCAGGTCCCATGGATACTTACGTTTGTTGCCTTTCAGTAGGCAATATGTACCTGCTCACTGGTGAGGAGGGGAGGGGTGCAGGTGCTGTGCATATCCTCCTACAGTGATGCTGAGCCAGGGGAATGATGTCTGCCCTAAACCTATGTGCAGCAGGTTGGCTATAGTTATGTTGTGTAAGTATGTGGACTGATTGACCACCATTACAGGGTGGGTTTGAAATAACAATGCAGCTATTCAAATGCATTGGCTTATGGATGAACCATAATAGATCCTTTAAAGTTAATGTAGATCAAGGGTCTATATCAGTTCCGCGAAAAGCCATTTCAGCGAATATCAAAAGAGCGGCACGTATTAATCGAACTGCAAATAGACCAAATGCACTAAACCGCAAAATTTTAAGCATTGAACGGTCATAGTCAGCCAACCCCACCACCTGCTACATACTACATACCCAAACAAAATAAATAAACCAAATACATACACTAACCAAGCCCTACTCCTAACCCTAAAGTAAAGCACCAAAACCCAACTAATAACCCTACACTAAACCCCACATACACAAATATCTATGCACTATCCTTAACCCCTCCCTAACCCTAAAGTCTGTAACTACAGCACACTTCCCCTGCAGAGATATACCCTAACAAAATAGATAATACACATAAATACATTTAACAAAACCCTACTTCTAACACTACACTAAACCCCACATACACAACTATCTATGCACTATCCTTAACCACTCCCTAACCCTAAGGTCCATAACTACCGCACACTTCCCCTACGGAGATATACCCTAACAAAATAAATAATGCACATAAATACATTTAACAAAACCCTACTTCTAAAAATACACTAAATCTTACATACATTACCTATCTATACACTTACCTTAACCCGCACCCTACCCTAAGGTCCATACCTATCGCACACTTACCTTACGGAGCTATACCACAGATGGGCCAACCAAAACACTTCGACATTTCGGATTTTGCTGTTTTGGACATTTAGCATTTACATAGTTCGTGCAATATGTGTCAATCACTTCGTATTTGCGGAAACGGCATTTCGATCATCTGATAGGGAGCTGTAGAACAAGTACTTCATAAACGAATAAGCTCATGTAATGTTGAACCAGTAGGAGATGTCAACATAAGAAGTAATACCAATACAAGTGGTGTCTAACACAAAAAAACACCAGTGCAAATTGAATTATGAAAAACACTACTTTACTTGTACCCAATGTAAAACAAAGCACAACAAATAGTACAGTTAAGCACTTTCATTCCTAGAATAGTGGGACTTTCAGAATCATATAGTACATTTGAATTTGATTTAAATACACTCAGAATTAATCATATGGTTATAACTAATTCAAAAGCATGCATTTAAAGTTATAATTCACAAAAAACTGTTGATAAAAAAAGCTGTTGTAAAATAATAATGATAAACATTAGATAAAATAATTGAGTTAAAAATTCACAATATAAATCACAATATAACTTAACATACATTAAGTATGTCATAAAACCATCCCACCATAAAAATAAACAATACATATTTTTAATATATATAAAATGCTATAACTTATGAGATCTAAGTTTGAGAACTGGAATAATAGAGACTTATTCATTTAGCCCAGGTTGGGTCAATGCATTGAGTCTTAGTTGACAAACAAGTTCTCTATATTCTATCTGTGTTTCCCAAGAACCATCACATATATTGTGTGGAACAACTTCCAGTAAACCAAACCAAAATTTTGAGAAATTGCCACAATCCTGTGTATGGTTGTACAATGTGTTATAAGAGCTACCCTTAGGAATAGCATATAAATGTTATATATTCTTTTCCGAAACTGTCTTTCAGTTTTCCCAATGTAGAAAGCAGAACATCCTGAAAATAATTCACTTAATTCTATTTTAGCTGTTTTTGAAAAATCTTTGGAAAAAGATTTATATAATTTACAACAACACCACTCTTCTCAACATTGTAACCTTTCTAAAGTTGAATGGATTTTGCTGAATAATCTTAGAAAAGATACATTACTGAGAATTATGAAACCCAACAATGGTTGGGTACTGTAATTGTGGAGAAAATAGATTACATTAGTCAGATTTTCAGCATAATTAATGATACTAAGAATTGTGAAATTATTTCTAGGAATAAAATTTTTGTTGCATATAAAAAAAAAATAAATGTATTCCTAGAAGATTCACTGTTACAAGGTTTTATCAATGGATACATACAATTTTTTAAAGAACACAAATCCGTTAATACAGATTTTTTTTTGTATTTCTAAGGTCCATAAAGACATAGTATCACCATCATACTGGTTAATAGTAGCTGTCCAAGATTCAAAAACTTATGCTTTTGTGGTCTTTTTGGACCGTATTTTAAAAGAGTCTCGATTTGTTCAGTAGAGCGTATTTTGAAGGCTTTGTGGGACTTTTTTTTACTAAGATCAAACAGTTTTTTACTCTGAAACTTGTAGCTTTTCAACTGTCGATGTAGTTGACCTTTTTACATGCATACCCTATCAGTTAGGAATAGAATTGTTTAATTCAGACATTTTTTTACTTATTCCCTTGGAGGATCAATTGATTAATTTTATTTTGGGCACTATGGACTTGATTTTGTCCGAGAATTTTGTATATTTTGAGAGGAGATATTTTTGCCAGGTTCAATGGGTTGCTATGGGAGCTAGTTGTACACCTATTTATGAGAACCTAGTCATGTACTATTGGGAAAATACTTTAATTTTAGGATTTAACTATCACCAATATTTGGCACATATATTTACACTACTTGGACGTTACTTTTATACTTTGGAATTGTGCAAATAATGCAGTAAAAGTTTTTTTTTTACATTAATAGTACTATGCTTTTTAAAATTTACACATAAACGATTTATAGATTGTGTTGATTATTTAGACATCACAGTTTATAAGGACAGACTTAAATGATGTATTGGTTCAAAAGTCTATAGGACACCTACTTTTTTAATAACTACCTTGACTTTAACAGCTACCACCAAAGACATTATAAGAAAAATATTTTTAATTGCCAGCTAGTAAGGCTAGTTTGGAAGTGTTCAGACTTAAACAATTTTACTACGGAGGTGGGCAAATTACTACATATGTTTTTATGTTTTTAGGGAGGGATTACCCTAAATTTTTTTAACTATGTTACATGACAAATTATTGAAAAGATGAGGTACTAGATACATGCCCATATTATGGGTGGATTATGAAGTTACATTTTATGAGCCTGAATCTTAAAATTTGGATAAGGGTTCTTTTTCCAACTCTTTAGTAGTTGCATACAATTCTTATTCCATGGTGATAAAAAATATTATAACTAGGAATTAGAATATTTTTAAAGCAGATGAAGAAGTTTATAATACCTTGAGTGAGACACCAAAATGTGTATATAAAGCAGGCAGGAATTTTAAGAACCTGTTAGAGTACCCGATTAACACCAATATGGTAAAGCATCCTGTAGGTGCACATATATGTGGTGTCTGTAGTCAGTGTGCCTATGTTTTAGAACAAGATTCTATTACCTTGAATACTTTAGTCCTCAAAGTTCCCCTTATAGGTGGGAACTGTGCCACTAAGGGGGTTATATATATTGCTTTATGTTTGGGATGTTCTCCTTTCTACACAGGGAAAACAGAAAGACAATTTCAGAAAAGAATATACAAACATTTATATGCTATTTCTAAGGGTAACCCCAATAACACATTATATAAACATACACAGGATTGTGGCAATTTTTTAAAACTTTGGTTTGGTTTACTGGAAGTTGTACCACATGATATATGTGGTGGCTCTTGGAAAACTCAGATAGAATATAGAGAACCTGTTTAGCAAATAAGACTCAATGCATCGACCCAACCTAGGTTAAATGAACAATTCTCTATTATTCCATTTGTTAAACTTAGAGCTGCTAAGTTATAAAATTTTATACATTAGAAGATTTTATTATTTACTTTTTGTAGTGGGTGGTTTTATGGCATACTTAATGTATGTTAAATTTTATTGTGATTTCTATTGTGAATTTTTACCTCAATTATTGAGTCTAGTTCATCTCATTATTATTTAACAACAGATTTTTTATCTTTTCATGAACTATAACTTTAAATGGATGGTTTTGGATTAATTATAGTCACGTGATTAATTTTGAGAATAGTTGAACCTAATTCAATCATACTACATGGTTTTGAAAAGTCCTGCTAATATAAGTATGAAAGCATTTAACTGTTTTATTTTTTACACTTTGCTTTACTTTGGGTGCACTTAAAGCAGGGTTTTCATAATTCAACTTGCAATTGTGTTTTTTTTCAAGTTGGACACCACTTTTATTGTTATTATTGCTTCTTACTTTGACATCTCCTCCTGGTTGGACATGTCAGCTTATTCTGTGTTACTAGTTTTAAACCAAAAAGTAAAACACAAACTAAAATAAAACAAAGCCAAGTGAAGTACTCCAAAATAGTCCTTTATATGGGCGCTTCCGTTCACTTCAGTGATTTGAACTTCTTCAGGCAAGCAGAAATAGCAAAGTACACATTTAAATAATATCAGAAGTATGACATCATTACAACAATCAACAATTAAAGCTATACACTCTCCATAAAATACCTTAAGGTAAAATCCAATACCTACATTGCAATATGTAATCTATAAAACATAAAGCTCGGGATTCATGAAGCTCGGCGCAAGGCCGGAGTTAGGCTTGTGCCGACCGTACAGCGTGTAGATGGCACAGTAGCACCAAATGCATATTAATGAAGGTGCACTGCCGCCACAGCCACGTGCATAGGAAATGAGCGCGAATGCATAGGGTGTGTCGAAGTGCCGCATGGAGGCGTGGAAATGTCAGATGTCAACGTGCAACCTAAAATGCTTGAATATAACAATTTGCCTGCAATAGTAATCACACCTGTCAGTGTCCATGGATACTGAAACATATGCAAAGCATGCAAGACAGTTCTTGCGAACACAAAATTAAGAAGCAAACACAAATGCATGGTAGGGAATATCGAGTCTCCATCCCTCGAACAAATGACATTGAAAACCGTGTGCCTGTATTCTAACGCAGTGTAGATAATTATACCAAGTGGAAGTGAAATGCATCATGTTAGCACGCTGCCAATAGCTACGTCTAGCCCAATGGTCAGGGTTACCAGCTGTCCCACATTGTGAGGGATAGTACACAGCTGGGTAGTTGTGTCCATACCAAAACTATGACAAATGTAAATATCCAGCAACCGTATGACAGAATTATATCCCACATCACATGTAATAGTCACATACAACAGGCATGTCCATATGTAACATACCACATGTGACAAGAAATAGAATAAGCAAGAAAACGAAACAGAAGGAGCATATAAACTGCTACAACAATAAGCTAACATGTAGGCAGAAAACAAAAGTATTATCTGTAGTACTGACCATGGGTATGTGTTGTCCTGTAAAATCAGATTTGTGTCTGGAATATATCCCATCCTGGACATATGAAAAGGTGGCACCCTACCAATGGTCAGAGCAGTCAGCCAAAATCCGCCCATATGCGGTCCAAGCCGTACTTGTCAGGAGGTGTCACAGTTGAATGGGTATTACCCGGGTGTACCAACCATGTCATGAAAGTTAAGTATGGGCATGTACCTATGTGCATGATGTACAGCATGTGGAAGGTGAAACATGCCAGGGTAGTCCACACAACCATACAGGTACCTGACATATGTAGTGTATGCAATATGTTCCCTTGACCGTGTCATGGGCCATTAACCAAAGAAGTGATGGATGGAGTGTCAGAATATGTGTGTGGGGGGGATGGGTAATGGTATAATCCAGAAAGGCGAGACTGTGTTGGATGCAGAATATGTGAACTGGAGGTGTATGAGGGAGCAGCGGGTGAATCAGAAAGAAACACAAAGAACAAGTATACACATCTGCAATACAACATGACAGGCCATACTGTAGAACACAATCACACAAACATATGAATATTACAATGTGCGATACACATGTACAGAAATGTCACCGGCACATACTCACAGAATGGTCTGGATGGAACTGGCCCATCCAAATGCAACACACTTGAATGCATAACTGAATATCCATCATCCCCTCCACAGCACACAACCCGCACCCATACCTGAATGTCCACCAAATCCAGCCATACTCAGCCTACTAGCTTGGTGCAGCCATGTCTACACATAGTGACCACTACTCATATGTAGTAGGCAGTGTCACCCTAGGCAGTGTCAGGATTGCAAACTATGTATCCCTTGCATGTAAAACCCTAACACATTTTCGTAAATCCAAAAGAATGGACGGTATTGGTCTTGTTCAATTTTTGGATATCCCTCATGGGATAAGTAACCTGTGTAAAAATCAGACTGGGTATCACAACACGATGTCCAGTCCTGTAGACATCTGGACACAAGTTGAATGTGCAACAGTGGTGCACGAGACTGTTCAGCCCTAGACGGTCATGCAGAACCTAGTACCCAGGATCAAACAGCTGCCCGTGACGCACGTCAACCCACATGAATAATCGAGAGAATATATTGTACACATTCACATAGTGGCACTTGGAAATAGGGTGATTAATGCACTGATGTAAACAGGGTACCTTCTGACCCACTGTGTGAGGGACAGTCACTGTTTGGGTAGGTGTGTCTTGACCAAGAATGATACAATGGCAAATGTCCTGTGATAGTAGGAAATAACTATGTACCATACTTCATGTAACAGTTGCCTAAAGCAGTCATGTCTGGATATAAAATATGTAATTCGTACAAGAAACAGAATAAGCAACTAAAGTGCTAAAGGAATAGGCTCTCAGCTAGGAAAATATTGAATGTTCTAAACCCTGCACTGACCGTGGGTATGTGCTGGCCTAAACAGTCTGGTGTCTCCAGAATATATCCCATCCTGTACATATGAAAATGTGGCAACCCTACTAATGGTCAGAGCATTCACAGAATAACTGGCCAGCCTCTTAATCACTCACAAAGCCAGTGACCTTTGGAGGAAAGGTGTTGAATTAGAATGACTAATGACAAGAATTAAGAGTAATAGACACATTTAACTGCAGAAAATAAGTAGTAATACATATGTCTCCGACTCTGTCAACATGTTCCAAGTTAATAGTACTAATATTGTAGAAGTGTCCTTGATTGTCCCTGATTTGTCATTGTCTTGTCCCTGTCACTGTTGAAATTAGTACTCGAGTATCACAGAGGTCTGTACACATATGTACACCAACCAACTCTCACATTTGTTAACAGGACTATTGCATACCTGTAGTGAATTCATAAGTGATGTCCAGAATAATATTCATCGTATATATGAATGAATGAAATAGTCAAATGTGAAGGGAAACACCAGTGGAAACCACCCCCCTCCTGTATCATGTAGTGGAACCACCCCCCCGCCCTATATTATGTAGTGCCAACCTAATAATGTGGTCAGAGGTGCCCTAACCCCTGCGTCTGTAAACACAGGTAGAATGTTAAAATCGGGACCAACTCTGTCCATGTGCTATGTCTGACATTTGAACAGGTACAGGGCAGTTCCATTCACCAGTCAGACAAGCCTAAACCAGGACAAGCACATGAACACCCTGACAATCAAACAAATGTATGTGCCAGGACTATAAGCGTTGGAGTTCTGAATATCCTTGGAGTGAGTAAACATGCAGCACGGGTCCAGAGCAGTAGGGAATAGGGAATGTCGCAAGTGTAGTACTGCTGTTTTCCCAGCAGGAGAATGGATGCCTGCTGTGTAAGTGAAGTGGTGAGGCATATGTTAGGGTAGCTATGAACCATGGGTATACATATAAATGAGGCCGAACACCAATAGTGTAGTGGTTAGAGCATCCGCCTAACGTAAAGGCATTCCCGGTTCAAGTACGACTATAGCACATATCAATTTTTTGTGTAATGAATGCCTCTGTGCTGTAAAGCCAACATTTAAACATGTAAAGGTGAACGTGTGTTTCACATGGGGCTGTTAACCGGATTCCATCAATCAAAGTGGTACTGTCATAAGGAATAAGGCACATGTAAGCACAAAGAAGTGGCAGTAAACATATGTAACTCACAATAAGGAGATGCAAGTGCACCTGCGCTGGTGTAAGCAGCTTTTAGCATAGCAAATGTATGTTGTTTTGTACAGATGTAACTTGTGTGTATATATATATATATATATATATATATATATATATATATATATATATATATATATTTATACGTATATAGATATATTTTTATATATATATATATATATATGTATATATATATATATATATATATATATATATATATATATATATATATATAGATAGATAGATGTGTGTATAGATAAATATCCCCAGACATAAAAGAAATATGCAATTTTATATATATATATATATATATATATATATATATATATATATATACACATATATAGATAGAATGAACGCCGAAAGATGAAAGCATACATAAGGGTTGTGAAGGGAATCTAGAGCCACTAAGGTATTATAAAGTGCTTGCAGCATATGTCAGATAAAGCTGCACAAGAGTGAGTAGAGCACCGCTATTCACACCAGAGGCAGGGTTATACCAGTGGCCATAATATTGTTGAAGTGCTACATCAACATTATACACAGACGGAATGTAGTTCATGTTGTGACCACCTACACTTGTAAACCGCAGATTGTTCGTAATCCATAACACCAGGAAAGGCATGTATGTGCAATTATAAATGGAGGGAGACCCTGTGAATACATGAGGTGGTACAAAATGTGTGTAGGGCCCCAACGTTCTGGAGAGGGCAATGTGTAAAGGTGTGTCATAGCTGCGATATCAGGTGGATAATGGCTGTTACGCATGAAAACTCAACACGGGTGGGCTGGAGAAACTATGGCTATGCGATTATGGACACAGGAGTGCCAGGGTTGGTTGCACCAGTTGCAATGGAGCAGCCCGTGTAGGTCAGCTAGTACGTAGGTGCAATTCCCAGCTAAAGCGTCTTCTGTGTGGAGACATGCGTGAATGGGCGTACTGTCATTGGAGGTTGTGCATCAGGGCTGGCATCTCGGCACGTAAACCTATCTGCCAACCATTAGCAGACCGGAGTTCTGCTGTGGTGACCCCAAACCAGGAAAAGCCGAAAGACACAACTACATGCAGACATCAATATGTTGACGTACATTCTCTGTAACACAAGCACTCCATTTATTAACATAAATAATATGAATGTGCAAAGAAACAAATACAGTAGCAGGAATAATAGGCTGTGCAGATGAGAAATAGGTCAGATGACACTGTATCACATCACACTTATCAGCGGTACTCCAGACATGTAAAAAGTGCGACATCTGTCCGCTGTATAACGTGCTGTATACTGATTACAAGTTAACCGGAGTGAAGTGTCTGTGTCATAATGACTAAGGCAATAGTATGTTGTTGAAGCAGAGATAAAACCCAATACGCATGTGTAAGTGGGTATGTCCGGGAAATGTATTGGTTAATGGAGACACAGATGTATATACATATATATATATATATATATATATATATATACATATAGATATATATATATATATACACACACACACACACACACACACACACACACACACACATATAAATATATATATATATATATATATATATATATATATATATATATATATATATATAGATATATATATAGATATATAGATATATAGATATATATACACATACAACAGTTATTGATATATACACATACACACAAAACAAATATATATGTCATTGTAGATATACACATGTACATAACTAGGTTACTTTACAGCAATTACGGGTAACATATGTTCAGACCGGGCATATGTTACTGGGAGGTCCAATAAACAAACATTTACCTCCCACACCACCCAGCTAGGCCATTCAGACATACAGACAGCCAATAAAGATAAATACACTGCTGCTGTCCAAAACACCGGCAGGAAAGTGCCAGCGGGAGAGATCTGCAAGGTCTACACTTTAAACATGGATGACGTGGTCCCTTGCGGGACACCAAAAATTCACTCTACATGTGAACCCCTGGTTATCGATGCGACCAGGATGTAGGTGTACATGGAACAGTAGGTTGTGCAAGTGAAATAACACATGGGTTGACAAAATGTATGACATGTGTCCCGAGATTGGGAGAGTGGGCAATGTGTAGGGGTGTGCTCATACCCCAGCTGCGCTCACAGTAGGTATTTGTCATGAGTGCTATAGATGGGTGCCAGGTAGGTGAATCATGGGTATGCAATAATGGGCTTAAGTGTGCAGGTGCTGGTTGGCAGAGATGTAGTAGGCCAGCCCAGTGGAAGTCATTAATATTCCTATGTGGCCATAGCAGACGCCTATACCTCCCAAACCTGAAGAGCACATCTACTGGATAGTCTGTAAACCATTGGGGGAACACATAGGGACTATATCAGTGCCGTGTACCCGATTATCATAGACATCCATATTTATGAATCAGAATGTAACAAAGTCCAACTAAACACTTCCAGAACTAGTGATATTAGGTGGACAGGTGGCGGAATACAGGTAATGACTGATGACAACATATATGAGTCATAAACAGCATGTACCTTGACAAACGTGAATGAATACATATGCCCTGTGACTGTCAATGTGTCTGGTTAATAGAACCAGTCATCTAAATGTGTCCCTCAGGGTGTTATGCAGTGTCCCTGATACAGTGTTCATTCTCCGCCATTGGTATGTGAGGTCTGCTAGTGACAGAAAGCGCATATTTCGCTGACCACCTTAGGTAGATGATAGCATAATAGATTTGGATTACCACCTGTTCGCCTTTGTGAGTGACACACCACTCTGGGCAGTTGTGTCCTGCAAAATGAATGTTATGGCACATGGCCTGTGAGTTCGGGAAAGGAGGTCATATATTGTGTGTAGTGTTGTCATAAAATGATTTTGTTGTATCAGAAACAGCTATATGTTATAGGAAACAGTATTAGCAACTATAATGCTACAAGAATACCCTTAACGTATGCAAACCAATGAAGTAGTCCGTTTACTACTGGCTGTGGGTTTGTGTTGCCTTGCCAAATGTGATAGCTCTACATATAGGTCCTATAGGGCTGCCACCATTCCAAATGGCCAAAGTGGGACCTGCTCTGTAGAAATGTCAGATGTACCAGGGCAGAACATACCTACAGCCATGCATAGTACAGAAATATACATATTAGCACAAATCAAAGCTTAGTCTAGCAGCAGTCAAGTTGCTTATGCTACTTCATATAACATATCGACGTGTCATGTATACAAGAACTGTTACATGCAACTATTACAGACACATAGAATATAAGAATGTCCTGTAATCAGGACAGGTGCAATGGCTAGAGTATTGTCACATGACACATATGCCTAAGGAGGGACTGTCCCATGCAAAGTGAGAAAGGTGTTACTCCTACAGTCTCCAGTCGTCCAATCTAAAAGGTGGAAAACCTACATTAGGTATGCAGTAGCATGACCCAGCAGAGAGCTGCGTCAACCAAATAACATTCACATGTCAGCATTGCAGAGTATCGGTTCCCATGTATCAGCCAGATGGGAGCAGATTGTAGGAGGAACACGCATATAATAAGATTATGTCACTGGACAGGCCACTGAGTTCGTAAAGTCAAATGCCTGCCATTGCCTAATGGTTAGACATACCCAATACTGTAATCATGTAGTCCGATGTAATACGCATCACAAGGGATCACGCACACGCAGCGTGCATGACAAATGTAAGCACAAATGTCGGTGAGCAAGCGGGTGTAAGCGTGTTTGTCTACCAGTATGCCAGTAGTGCAATGTTAAAGAAATTTGGAGTCTAAACGAGTATAAGGAGCTGTAACCAGAGGTCAGCAGTGCTTACCGTGCAAACCCACGCACAACCGCTCCCACCTGCTGGAATGTGCCTTACCCACTCCATATCCAAAGGCGTTGTTCTGTCCGCAAACAAAGAACCATCCTTTGTACGTGTTGGTAGCAATACCCTGCGCACACAGCTCATGTGAATTACCAATACACCATGGCATATGTACAGACAATAGACCACACACATACCATGCAGCACAGTCATCCAACAGTATAGCAATGTACTGGCAGATATGTCCGGACCACTGGTGTTTGCAGACCTGACCATCCTGTGTTTCAGTGTGTGAGCATGCCCAGTATGACTGTTACGCATGTTCTCGACTGACATTACCGTCATACCGTCATGTGTTTGAGCATGCCAAGTATGGTCAACTGGATCGCATGTGTCACATGTCCAGATAGTCAGTACTGTGGTGCTGACCCCTGCGTTCTACACCGACAGGTGGCAGGCTGTGTCTGCAGGGTAGCTAATGGTCATGTGGCATTGACAGTTTCTACATTTCTGCACAGCGTGGGGGGCGACATCCAACCACATCCACAGTCCTACACAGCACCGGGGGTGGCGCACATGACTCTCACATATGTACGTTGGAAGGGGGGTACAGCTGACAGTTGTACACATATGCCACTACTGTACTGGTATGCCAGGTACTCCATTTCAGTGTGTGGACCTATCTAAATTGCTGGTTGGAGGCATACCAGTGTGCGTCAGATCCTAGCTTTAATTACCAGCGTAGTGGTGTTGGACGTCCTAGCCTTCACAACCTACATCCAACTTCCTGGCCTGCTGTAGTCTGTGTGTTTCTGTGGGGGTTGGGGTCATTCATTGGGCATATCCAGAGGCCATTGTATATCATTTGTCTGTATTGGTCTACACCTGTCCAGCTGTATGGAACTTGTGTGGGCTGTATGGACACACATGATGTTCAGCCCATAACCTGCAGTGGGTTAGGACACCTTGTGAACAACTGGCTATATTGTGACCCCGGTATGTGCTACAGATGTCATGGTGCCACTATGGACGTGTACTGTCTGCTGCGCTAACAGTCGGCCACCAAATTCCCTTGTATGCTCACATCCATACCATAGCAATGGGTAAATACACATTCTAATGCAACTGTCAATTGTTAGGTCGATTGACTTACCTTGGGGGTGTTCCAGACCTGAGGACGGTGCTGGAGGGCTGCCTATGTTGGATGCACACAGTGCACTTCCTATACATGTCTGAGTACAGATAGTGTCATATTTGGCATCCATTGTACTGTGTGCGAGTCAAAGAGGGTAAAATCCCTGGGTACCTACTGTGTCAGTGCATATGCCTTGTGTTGCCTCTTTGCCAAGGGCAGGTCATACTGTGCATGGCCCTATCGCCTACTGGGCCCAGTTCAGGTAGTTCCTCCTCTAAGTCACACTGTGCCTGTACAGGCCTTGGCATTGGTGGTGGGCCGTGTGGCCCTGCCCCATGCTGTTCCTGCTGCAACTGTTACTGCAGGATCAGATTGTGTAGCATAGCAAATACCATAACAATTTGTGTGCATGTAGCTAGGGAATACTGCAGGGCTCCACCGGATGTGTCCAGATACCAGAACAGTGACCTGAGCATCCCAAACACATGATCAGTTATATGTCTTGCCTGTGCATCTCCCTCATTATGGTGTGATTGTTCAGCTGTATGTGCATTGCAGATGGGTGTCATCAGCCATGACTCCAGTGGTTACTCAGCATGCCCCACTAGGAGACTGTAGGGGATGTCCATATTGGCAAAGGTGTGGTACAGCTGCGTCAGATGCCATATATCGGAATTGTCATAGCTTCCAGGGCAGACAGCACACACATTCAGTTTAATGCCCTGGCCATCGCATATGGCCTAGCTGTTGGAGTGTATGCCCCTGCAGTTAATGTAGGCCCTACTCCACTCACCGGGTGGTGCTTTGATGCATACGTGCATGCAGGCTATAGCACCCAGTACCCCAGGGTAGTCAGCCATGTGGTGGAAGAGATGCAGATTGCTGGTCTACAAATCACATGTGTTGAGGACATGTACGTGCTCACTAGCACATGTTGACATGGCGTCTGTGAACTGGTCCAATAATCTGGATGCAGATGCCTGTGAGATCCCCATGATATCTCCAGTTGTGCTTTGGGAGGTACCTGTGGCTAGTATACCTAGGCCAACACATACCGTGGTATCCACTGTGATAGGTTTCCCTTGGCCTGTTCGATGTGTCAGGTGTGGCCGGCTCAGGTCAACAAGCCGCTGTAGGAGGTCTCTGTCCACCCCATAGTGCTCCACTATCCCCAGCACATGTAGCCCCTTGTAAGTCACCCTGGGTCTGTAAAGTCTTATGTCACACCACTAAGGGTTGTTCAGGAGCATACACATCCTCACCACCCTCAGCCTCCTGCACATGTTGGTCTATGTTGTCTGCTGCAGCCCTTCTCATTTGGTTGGACTTTGTTGTGAAATGTCCCCGCATGTATACACCGGTGGTGTGGAGTGTGGAAGAAACCTGTGTGTATGATGCTTGCTCACATTACTGTAGTGTTCTGGTGTGGGCTGGCCATGTAATCTGTTGATTGTGCTGATCATCACCTGTTTGTGCAGCCTGTTCACCTTGACTACCCCACTACTGCTTTTGTCCCTCCCAATGTCACCAGGCAGGTATAGACACACCCCTAGCTTAGGTGTGCTAAGGCAGGAGCAATCCCGAAGCACAGGTCTCCAGTGTACGTACATTATGCCTGACCACCCTCCCATGTTTTCATCTATATTCGAGCCCTGCACCCGGCTATCTACACACATACACTCCTGCGATAGGATCTGCATCACACCCTGGGGATAAACGGGATTCACTATTTTCATCCTCATCTGCATAGCATAGTCTTCTAATGCATAGTTATATGACCCATACCGACCCTCCAAATTAATTACCACTGCTTACTGTCACTCAGATCCGTACACAACTGGTTAAAGGTGCCTTACTATCACTGTATTCGATGTCACTTGGTCTTCCCAGCAACAAAATAACCGGTGTCTACATGACTAGAACCCGGGATGCTGCACATCACAGACAATGTGCTTTACAACTACACCATGGCAGATATACATACATGCGAGGTGATCACATACAGATCATCCAGCACAAACATTCAACAGTGCTAATGTCCACATACATATATGTATATACATATATGTATATATCTATGTCTATCTATCTATAACTACATATATTATATATATATATATATATATATATATATATATATATATATATATATATACATATATACATATATATATATATATATATATATATATATATATATATATATATATATATATATATATATATATATATATATATATATATATATATATACACATACATACACACATATACATACACATACGTAGATATTGTATTTATATCACAACAGCGGACCACATGACACCAAAGCATTAGACAAGAATGAAAAGGAAACTACATGTGCCACCTGCATTATATAGTGGTGTTACTATCAAGGCAAGTGTATTTCATTGCATCACACAGGTCAGACTGTATTAAGGGTAAGAGTAGGGCTGCTAACATTTACTCACCAGACCTATTGGCAAATGTATGTGTTGACAACCCAGTGTCTTGGCCGATTATGTGATCTGTGGACACTATATAGGAAAGCAACAAAACACACTCAACACATCCTGAAGCTAGCCACCCACAGATACCAACACATAGGGTATGACTGCCAAACACACACACCTGGCATGCCTTGGAATCAAGCACCTACCTGTCTATTCTATCACACTACAGCATTACGCAGTAACAGAATGCGCTACCGAGATTACTGGATCGCAGTACTCCCAGAGGCATAATTCTAGGTGGGTGACATCATCAACAAAGGCAAAGACGCCGATAGGGAGTGTACAGAGAGTGAGCTGTCTAAAAACATTTCTCTGTCCCCCAGGCAGCTGGCAACATGCACACACATGGCAGGGCTGGGATTAGAACATAGACCTGACTACCTTAGCACACTACAGCATTACACAGTTACAGAACGCGCTACCGAGATCACTGGATCACAGCACTCCCAGAGGCATTCTTCTAGGTGGGTGACATCATCAGCAAAGGCAAAGACACCGATAGGGAGTGTACGGAGAGTGAGCTGTCTAAAAACATTACTCTATCCCCAGGCAGCTGGAAACACACACACACGGCAGGGCTGGGATTAGAACATAGCCCTGACTACATTATCACACTACAGCATTACGCAGTTACAGAATGCGCTACCGAGATTACTGGATCACAGCACTCCCAGAGGCATACTTCTAGGTGGGTGACATCATCAGCAAAGGCAAAGATGCTGATAGGGAGTGTACGGAGAGTGAGCTGTCTAAAACATTACTCTGTCCCCTGGCAGCTGGAAATACACACACACACATGGCAGGACTGGGATTAGAACATAGACCTGACTACCTTATCATACTACAGCATTATACGGTTACAGAATGCGCTACCGAGATTACTGGATCACAGCAATCCCAGAGGCATACTTCTAGGTGGGTGGCATTATCAGCAAAGGCAAAGACATCGATAGGGATTGTATGGAGTGTGATCAGTCTAAAAGCATATTAGTGTCCCAAGGCAGACGGAGACGAACACACAGCAGTGGTGTGAGCAGGACAACTGGCTATCTACGGAGCACTATTACAACACTACGTAGATACGAGATGAGCCACAGACAGTACACCTTTCAAGACAGTCAATATGACCTTCTAGGAATGCAGACATCAACATGGATGCTGGCAGTTACGGTGTACATACCTGTGAACCAATGTGTTAAATTTAGGAATCCATCCTAAAGTGGGGTATGGCCATCTGATGCTTGGATGACCACTATCGCTATACAGTTTAACAATGGTCATGCCCATACACAGAGGCACACAACCGACACAAGGTGTTACTGGGCATGCTCACACACTTAGTAGCACACGTCAGTCTGGAATGCACTATGTGTCCATCTACACAACGGCGTACTGGGCATGCTCACACACTTAGTAGTGGACGGCTGTCTTGTATGCACACATATTCTAAACAGTGAAGGACACAGTGTGTTGATAGTCGTCATTGTTAACATGAACGCTGTACAACATATGTCTGACACCGGTCTTCTACACAACATCTGCTGCTGTCCATCACCTTAGCTGTACCATCACCTTAGCTGTACCAATCACCTTAGCTGTACCAATCTAAACCTGGCACACCAATACCACCCATGGTGTTGTCCTGGCAGGAGTGGGTACTTTGCACATGTAGTACCATACGCAGACAAAGAACCTGAGAACAGGTAAACACCCTGACACCTACAGGACAACTGCATTGCATGTGTATGCTAAATTGTGCTAGATGTGTAGCGTTCGTAATCATAGCTGCCAATCTAGATCCAACAATGGGGAATACTGACATCTGTGCAGTGAGGAACACCTGGCATAAGGCTCAGTTGTGCACAATAGCACTACCACTGTATACCTCAGATACAGACATGTGGGCCATAAGACCGTTACGGACCGCTCCAGGTGTTAGTGTCCCCAAGTATATGAAGGCCACTCACATGTACCGACCAGTACACTCTCAAAAGCCATCACAGATGTGTCAGGTGCAGATCACAGTGGTAAATGCCGCACTGTAGTATGTAGCCCTCACACATCACTGTGTCCTTGGACCAGCAACGCACATGCATACATTAGTACAACACCATGTTACTCATGACCAGTGGACTGTACCTAGCTCTACAGCAACTGTGCAGACTACACATGTACTGACAGGGTTCCATCATGTGTTGTGCAATGCACTGATACCACTATTCATAACCAGGTCGGCTGTACACATAACAGGTGCCCTGGGTCTTATACAGCTGTAACAGATAACTGTTACTGTACACCAGGCAACACACCCATGTTTGGATGTGACATACATGTAATCGCCGTAGATATGTACATGCCCCACACACACACACACACACACACACACACACACACACAACACATATGTACATAGCATAGCTAATGCTGTCCTTCGTGCAGGCACGTGGCTACAGCGATTACATGCATGCACATGGAAGGTAGGTCCATGGCTGTTCAATGCTAACAGTACATACTGTAGCAATGTTGACTGAGTTAACATTCTCTCTGTACTGGTTACCCATGACAACTATCATAGCATACAACAGTCCATGTGTCATGTATGTCACACATGTTCACCAATTGCAATGCATACAAACATGGCTACATGACAGGAATGTAGGACCTATACACATGTACATGTAGTGGTGTGCATTCAGCTACCATGTTTGAGCAGTAGCTGATGTTTGCAGTTTATCTTTGTCTGACTACAACGTGCAGTTGCAATGCAGTCCCACCACTGACACCTGTATATGGTGAAATACTGACAATACAGTAAGATGTACATCAGGTATGGATGGATGTGTGTACATAAGGTGGAGGGCCACCTTTGCAGATGGATGTTTCCTGAAGACAGCTCACAGGTGTGTCACAAGCTGTCCTACCATAACATGTGCAAACAGTAAGCTATGTTTCCGGTAATTTCAGGTGAAGATATACAACCTACACAGCAGTCAGGGTGTCACTGACTGTAAAGCAGTTGACACCTGTAACACTTTAGTCCTCCCATGTGCATATAGCAGCACACTTGCCAAAGGTAGCGTCGGTACACATTGTAATGCGGGCAATACTGCAGCATGTCTGTCAGACGTATCAGAAGATAGCAGGTGTTTGTTTCACAGTACTGCCATGTGTGTTTGCTTGTGTGACCATATATGCCACGTATGGTGGGGAATACATCCCAATTGTTACACATCCCTGTACACTGTTGTAGAGATCTGTACATACTGCAGTGTAGACAGCAAGACATAGGCGGGGGTGGTGTGTGTATCACACACATTAGCTATCTGTATGTGCATGACATGTGTGGACTCCAGTGTGTGTATGTGTATGTATGCATGCATGGCTGTCTGGTGCATGGAGTGAGGATGTATGCTACCATTGAGAACAGACAGGGCCCCTAACCCCTCAAGGTGATGCAATCTACTACCCTATTGATGCCGTCAGTCTTACGCATTACTGACTACCTGTACATATTCATTATCTGTGTCGCGTCATGTGGGTGCACAGTACTGTAATGGTGATTACCACATAGGCAGGGGTCCTCACCTCAACACTATCACATGTGTATTACAGTGTCGTTGACCCTGTGAGTGTGGGTGTGTTACTGTGTGTGTCTGTGTATGTCTGTGTGTGTTCACATCCTGTAATGTAACAGTGTTTTACTGCTACACAGTGAGTCCTCATGCTATCAACTGGCCCCTACCCTTGACATCAGCTAGACCGCTGTGTAAACCCCTGCACCATGTATCTGTACCTGTGATGTCACCTGGTATGGATGTCCCATCTCTAGCCACTGTAGCCTAGTACACAACTCACATGCTCCTGGATCAGTAGGTGTGTAGAGATATATGGAATGTCAGCCTTTATAACAGTGAGGTTGAGGCTACGTATAGCATGCTGGTATTGCCATCCATGCCTGTGAGTACACCACATTTACACATGTGAAACTGGAAACACTGGGACTTAATGGCACATGCAATTAGACCTTAAGGAGGGAAGCAGGGCATCATTACCAACATGCTGTTACTGTTGTTACCAAGACACATACTGTGAACATAAAACAATACATTCTAACCGCAAATACTGTTACGTAATTGCACATGCAATTAGACCTTCAGGAGGGACGCAGGGCATCACTACCAACATGCTGTGACTGTTGTTACCAAGACACATACCGTGAACATGAAACAATGCAGTCTAATCCTGTACTACATGGTATGTCTGCTGCATGCCAACGGTACACAACAATTGTAATATACACCTATTTCACTATTCTGTTCACCCTGTGCATCAGACCATATGAGCATGTCCCTGCACTGATGGTGTGGGTGACAGGGATGCGGCACAGGCATCATCATATGCACAGGGTGATAATGTTTGCCAGGGGCCTAGGCTGTGTCAGTGGATGACATCATGTGTGTGGGTTAGGGCCTGTAATCTAATTGGACATGTGTGGTTATTATGCATGTGGGTGTTGGTGCCCTACAGATGTTACTGGTGTGTGCGTGTATGTGTGCATACAGTTCTGCTATGTATCCAGCCTACACAGGGATATTGTTGACAGCTCCAGATTGTACAGACCAGGATGTACAGCTCACTGTGTCTGGCCATGGCCATGTGACCTGTGCCTGCCAGGGGTTGCACGGGCACTACCAGACAGAGGTACAGAATGGGTACTGTCCGATGACACATGTCCGTTGGAACCGTGTCCCTGCTGGGACCGTCCAGGGCCACGTCCACGTGGCCTGCTGTGTCCTGGTGTGGATAGTGCAGCACCAGCTGCACTGCTGCTGCTACCGGCACTATGGGAGCGGGCATGTGAGGTAGCTTGTTCACGTAGACCTGCACCAGGTGGTGTAGCTGGCCTACGTCCATGTGGCCTACGCCTCATTCCTACCAGATGTTCCAGCACAGACAGCTCACGTTCACGGATTGCCATGCCACAGTCAAGGATTCCAACCATGTCACCCATTTGCCTGTCCAAAACGTCAGCAATCTGCTGTTGAGCATTTGCCAATGCCTGGATGTTTTCATTTAAAGAATGGATAGCAGCCCTCTGAAGTCTCTGCCCTTCTCTGTTCTGCCATTCAGCACGTACCTGTGCCGCCATTACAGTCTGAAACAAGTGTTTGGTGACACCAGCTGCTGCGCTCTGTCGTGCAGGTGCATGTCAGCCAGGGGTCCTCCTACGAGCAGCACTGACCATATGCCTGTGTGGCACATCTGCGGTCATTTCACTGACACCATGGTGTGATGACACACCTTCCGTAGCCACTACACATTCCTGTTCCAAGCTAACACATGGTAACTGTCCTTCCTCTATGGCCACTGGTGATGGGGTATGTGTTGGCATGAGAACTGTGTGCGGGGAAGAGAGGGATATAGGTGGGATGGCAACCAAAGGCACAGATTCAGCCCCTGACAACCCTGCCTGTACCTCAAGCATATGTTCATCACTGCTAGAGTCTGTGGGGACACTAGCATCAGATGGACTGCAGGAGGGCAACGCATCTACATCACCTGTGTCCTTGGACCAACACACATCCATACATTAGTACAACACCATGTTACTCATGACCAGTGGACTGTACCTAGCTCTACAGCAACTGTGCAGACTACATGTACTGACAGGGTTCCATCATGTGTTGTGCAATGCACTGATACCACTATTCATAACCAGGTCGGCTGTACACATAACAGGGCCCTGGGTCTTATACAGCTGTAACAGATAACTGTTACTGTACACCCAACACACCCATGTTTGGATGTGACATACATGTAATGCGTGGATATGTACATGGACACACACACACACACACACACAACACATATGTACATAGCATAGCTAATGCTGTCCTTCGTGCAGGCAGTGGCTACAGCATTACATGCATGCACATGGAAGGTAGGTCCATGGCTGTTCAATGCTAACAGTACATAGGTAGCAATGTTGACTGAGTTAACATTCCCTCTGTACTGGTTACCCATGACAACTATCATATCATACAACAGTCCATGTGTCATGTATGTCACATGTTCACCAATTGCAATGCATACAAACATGGCTACATGACAGGAATGTAGGACCTATACATGTACATGTAGTGGTGTGCATTCAGCTACCATGCAGCAGTAGCTGATGTTTTGCAGTTCATCTGTGTCTACTACAACATGCAGTTGCAATGCAGTCCCATCATTGACACCTGTATATGGTGAAATACTGACAATGTAAGATGTACATCAGGTATGGATGGATGTGTGTACATAAAGTGGAGGCCACCTTTGCAGATGGATGTTTGCTGAAGACAGCTCACAGGTGTGTCACAAGCCATCCTACCATAACATGTGCAAACAGTAGCTATGTTTCCTAATTGAAGGTGAAGATATACAACCTACACAGTCAGGGTGTCACTGACTGTAAATCAGTTGACACCTGTAACACTTTTCCTCCCATGTGCATATAGCAGCACATTGCCAAGGTAGCGTGGTACACATTGTAATGGGCAATACTGCTGCATGTCTGTCAGGCATATCATATAGCAGGTGTTTGATTCACAGTACTGCCATGTGTGTTTGCTTGTGTGACCATATATACCACATATGGTGGGAATACATCCCAATTGTTACACACCCTGTACACTGTTGTAGAGATCTGTACATACTGCAGTGTAGAAAGCAAGACATAGGCAGTGGTGTGTGTATCACACACGTAGCTATCTGTATGTGCATGACATTTGTGGACTCCAGTGTGTGTGTATGTATGTATGGCTATCTGGTGCATGGAGTGAGGATGTATGCTACCATTGAGAACAGACAGGGCCCCTAACCCCTCAAGGTGATGCAATCTACTACCCTGTTGATGCCGTCAGTCTTTGCATTACTGCTACCTGTACATATTCATTCTCTGTGTGCGTCATGTGGGTGCACAGTACTGTAATGTGATTACCACATAGGCAGGGTCCTCACCTCAACACTATCAATGTGTATAGTGTCGTTGACCCTGTGAGTGTGGGTGTGTTACTGTGTGTGTCTGTGTATGTCTGTGTGTGTTCTCATCCTGTAATGTGACAGTGTATTACTGCTACACAGTGAGGCCTCATGCTATCAACTGGCCTCTACCCTTGACATCAGCTAGACGCTGTGTAAACCCACCATGTACTGTACCTGTGATGTCACCTGGTATGGATGTCATCTCTAGCCACTGTAGCCTATTACACACAACTCACATGCTCCTGGATCAGTAGGTGTGTGGACATATGGAATGTCAGCCTTTCCTAGCAGTGAGGTTGAGGCTACATATAGCATGCTGGTATTGCCATCCATGCCTGTGAGTACTCCACATTTACACATGTAAACTGCAAACACTGCTTAATGGCACATGCAATTAGACCTTAAGGAGGCAGGGCATCATTACCAACATGCTGTTACTGTTGTTACCAAGACACATACTGTGAACATAAAACAATGGCAAACACTGTTACGTAATGGCACATGCAATTAGACCTTAGGAGGACAGGGCATCAACCAACATGCTGTTGACTGTTGTTACCAAGACACATACTGTGAACATAAACAATGCATTCTAACCTGTACTACATGGTATGTGCCTGTCAACAGTACACAACAATTGTAATATACACCTATCTCACTATTCGGTTCACCCTGTGCATCGGACCATATGAGCATGTCCCTGCACTGATGGTGTGGATGACAGGGATGCGGCACAGGCATCATCATATGCACAGGGTGATAATGTTTGCCAGGGGCCTAGGCTGCACCAATGGATGACATCATGTGTGTGGGTTAGGGCCTGTGATCTACTTGGACATGTGTGGTTATTATGCATGTGGGTGTTGGTGCCCTACAGATGTTACTGGTGTGTGCGTGTATGTATGCACACAGTTCTGCCATCTATCCAGCCTACACAGGGATATTATTGACAGCTCCAGATTGTACAGACCAGGATGTACAGCTCACTGTGTCCATGACCTGTGCCTGCCAGGGTTGCACTGGCACTACCAGGCAGAGGTACAGATTGGGTACTGTCCGATGACACATGTCCACTGGAACCGTGTCCCTGCTGGGACCATCAGGGCCGTCCACGTGGCCTGCTGTATCCTGGTGTGGACAGAGCAGCACCAGTTGCACTGCTGCTGCTACCGGAACTATGGGAGGGGGCATGTGAGGTAGCTGGTTCATGACCTGCACCAGGTGGTGTAGCTGGCCTCATCCATGTGGCCTACGCCTTACTCCTACCAGATGTTCCAGCACAGACAGCTCACGTTCACGGATTGCCATGCCACAGTCAAGGATTCCAACCATGTCACCCAATCGCCTGTCCAAAATGTCAGCAATCTGCTGTTGAGCATTTGCCAATGCCTGGATGTTTTCATTTAAAGAATGGATAACAGCCCTCTGAAGCCTCTGCCCTTCTCTGTTCTGCCGTTCAGCACAAGCCTGTGCTGTCATTACAGTCTGAAACATGTGTCTGGTGACACCAGCTGCTGCGCTCTGTTGTGCAGGTGCATGTTGGCCAGGGGTCCTCCTACGAGCAGCACTGGCCATATGCCTATGTGGCACATCTGCGGTCATTTCACTGACACCATGGTGTGACGACACACCTTCTGTAGCCACCACACGTTCCTGTTCCAAGCTAACAAACTGTAACTGTCCTTCCTCTATGGCCACTGGTGATGGGGTATGTGTTGGCATGAGAACTGTGTGCGGGGAAGAGAGGGATATAGGTGGGATGGCAACCAAAGGCACAGATTCAGCCCCTGACAACCCTGCCTGTACCTCAAGCATATGTTCATCACTGCTAGAGTCTGTGGGGACACTAGCATCAGATGGACTGCAGGAGGGCAACGCATCTACATCACCTGTGAAGGCAAACAAAGATTCTACATTACAATAGAGATGCAGACACACAGACACACACACACAGACACACACAGACACACAAACAGACACACGCAGACACACACAGACACACACAGACAACCATGCATGTGATATATGACATGACAACAGAAGGCATGCAGCATGCATGTGATACAGCAGATGGTATGCAGCATGTATGTGATACAGCAGACAGCATGCAGCTCAGACATTAACAGTGTTAGATTACATCCCTAGGTTGCACACAACAGCAAGCATGTGTCATAGCAGAAGCCATGCATTTCACACAATCATGGTAGTAAGCATGCATCCCTGTGATACACCATGTGGACCAGCACAGGTTAACAGTACACATGGCTGATGTGAGGCATATACATTAACATTTAGTATGACATGCAATCTGCTGATGTGTGCAGTGACATGCATACATGTTTGACACAATGGTGTCCTGACACATGTACAGCGGTATAATGGTGCCACATTGCAGTGTTGTCTGTATGACCTACAGATAGAATGCAGTTTTAGCAGATGTGTATGACCATTGAAGGGTAGTATGAGGCATCCATATTGCTATACAGTGTGAAGTAAAGACACAGTGTCATTGCATGGAATCATGAGGTGTCTCTATTGCTATACAGTGTGGAATACACATACAGTGCATAGCCATGACTGCGTGTATACACAATACATACATACTGTGGATTGTGACCCACGTCGCTGAGGTGTATACACACTAAACCATGCTGTGTCATGTGACAGGTCACTGAAAGACTTACGGATGACACCCCTGCACAACTGCTAACATTTCTTAGCTGCCTGGCAACAGTGTCCACACATGGCAGACTTGTCAATACACCATGTCCCACATGACATTTATGTACCACACACACACAAGGTGCATGGCTGACAGTGATGTCCAACAGCAGCAAGGGAAATGTACGGTATCTCTGGCCTGATGTGGTGTCTGTGTATGTATGTGGAAGCTGTACAGGTGACTACTGTCATGCTGTGACACAGTCATGATGTTCAACACATCTTATGTGGTCGAATTAAGTGACACCTCCACAAGCTGTGCACAGGCTGTTAGGATGTCCAGTGTTCCACATCTACTATATAACCATTCAACAAAGGCTATAGTTGGACCATGTGTAGACAATGTGGAACAGGGTGTACACATACATCACACCTACTGTGTGTTGCTACATGTCTCTGGCCATCCTCCATGGCCATGTGTGAACATGTGTTGGCCAGATGTGTGTGATGGCCTCACAAGTCTGTGTTGTCCCATATGACATACACCCATAGATGTCAGATACTCCAGTGTCCACAGGGTTATGCAGACAAAGGGTTGTATGTTTGGTATGTGGAGTATGTTTTATGAGATAGTGTGACAATGTTGCAGCCGGACCACTACATGTCTGGGACATGTCAGCTGGCACATTACAATGTCTGCACTCATTGCAGGGGCACATTCCACAATGGTGAATCATGTGGGCTGCCCATATCCCAGCTCACTGTGCTGTTTGCATTACCCACATATGTTGTTCTGATGTATAGTACATATTCCTACATTGAACAACGCCACCACCGTTGTATGGACAGCCGTCCACACATCTAGCAATGACAGTTACTGTGGTTTCATGTTGTTGTTTCATTTGGTTTTTTATATATTGCACATGGGTAGCCAGTGTGATTGATGAAAGCTGTGACCTGTATATCGTGACTGGACTATACATTATGTGTACATATGTTAACTGGCCACATGGCGAATGAATCTGTGCATTCACATGCCTGATAGTGATAACTGTCTCACCTGCAATGGACTGCTGTCTCTGCGGCACACCAGAGGTACCTGTATAGGGGTGACACAGCAGTTTGATCACTATCTATGACTGTATCACAGCTACAGGGTGCACTTTGCATGTTAACACATTCGCCAGTACAGTAGCATATACTATGGAGTATGCACATGTGTGCATACACAGGGTAGCATACTATAGTATGCGGCATGTGTGTAAACATACCTTGCATATGATGTTACATTACATAGTGTACAGTGACACATGCGACTAAATGGGATATACTATTTATATGTGCAGTAGTGACTTACCAGGCAACTCCAGGCTCTGTGGTTGGGAGACACCCACCTCCACGATGGCAGCTAGAGTTTGTGGATGCTGTTCTGATGGGGTCCCCAGGCTGGCCAGTAGCTCCTCGGTAGGTGTGAATGGGGGCTGGGTTGGTGGCCCACCACCTATCCCACCTTGTTCCCTGGTGATTGCATTGGCATGCTGTTTCGCATGTCAGATCAGGTCCATGCAGTGTCTGCGCACCTGCTGGTAGGTGTGGTTATGGGCACCCACATCATTAACCCTCCAGCAAAGTTCCTGCCACAGGTCTTCATGCTGCTGGGCATGCTGTGGCACATGGCTGAACAGTACCTCATAGTTATCATGGAAGTATGGTATGAGGGCATCATCCTCTGGCGGCTATATGCTGGCAGTCATGATGAGGCATTATCTGGAAGACATAATGATGGAGACAGGTCACAGCATCTCAGAGATGGCAGAGATACAGCTGCACATTCATGTATTACATTTAGTACTTATGAACAGTTGTCTTTGCAAATCGACATGACACTCACACAGCTGACATGTTTGTTTCACACACATGTAACACCAGATGGGGATTGGATATTATCACCATATATGTGTCACCTCATTACATTGCTCATACTCCATGTGAATGCTGTCTTGATGTGGGCATGTCTGTTTGCCTGTACTGGTGTTCTTACCTATCAGCACATGCCTGGATGTGTCACATTAATGCTGTTGACCTTGATGCTGTGTATATGTCACATATCATCACATACACTGCCTTCAAGGACATGGGCAGTGACAATGCAGACATCATGGAAACGTTTAGATGCATGTGTTTTGCCATATACATCTACACGGCACTTTACAGCAGTTCAACATCCTGCCACGTATCGCCTGTCTTGCACATGTGATACACATGCGACAATGGCTAGCGGATGGTGCGGGATGGTTATCAACTATAGCTATGCCAAGATCATGTAGTAGTGTGTATGCCCTGGGCCATGTATGGGCATAGGATGTCAGGTTTTCTAGCTGTGTCCAACAGCCATGGCCCCGCCACCAGGTGAATCAGTGCCACATTACTGATCCAGACAGTTAATGATACATCTACCATGCGGTCATCGCACCATGTATGACAGAGATGACATGTGCAGTTTTGCTGTACAGGGTTGCATGGTATGGCAGGAGTATGTCACATGTATGGCGCAGGGATCTGTCCAGCATGTGGCGATCCTTGTACTAGGAAGGTGGCTGTCCATGACATATGTCTTTCAGATCAGGATATGTATGTGTAGCATGTCCAACATCACAGTGTAGGCAGCATGCTGCATAGTGGAGATGTGGATTGTGAAGGCTGGTGTCACCCATCCAAGCATGGCCAATACCCTTAAAGCTGATTTGTGATCCGATATTGGTCACTTGAGTGCTGAGTATGGCTATCCAATGATCTCCATGCTCATGGATGGCACCCTGTCATGACTTGGGTTGCCTCTTATGACTACCTAATAGGCCTGGTGATGTCACTAGCTCAGGGAGGTAAACTGCACAGCACTATCCCTTACACACAGTGTCCATAATGTTGACTGCCTAGGTGGTAGTTAATGGGTACAGGGTTATTAACATAGCGGTGACAATGCAATAAGCAACTGTCAGATTGTGCACATATGTCACACACCTCACCCACAAAGCCCATTCTGTATGTTGTCCACAACACTGAGTCAGCTATTGCTCCTAGGTCATGGCCATTCACATTCTCACATATGCAGATGCCTCCCATTTGCCTGTGTGGTATGGGCTACAATGACGGGGGAGTACAAAACATTAACCCTGTTTTACTGTAGCTGCCACTGGTGTGATATGCACATGTCACTCAGACACCTTTGTAGTGTTGCTTCTGTCGAACAGGCCACTGGTAGAACACTCCTGTGACATGTGAAGGTACATGTAGTATACTGAGTGTAGGTGGAACACAGTATGGGTGATGATGTACTCTGACCTGTCACAGGTATGCTATGCAGTGTTTATTCATCGGTACTGTCATCTACATCTGTACTGCTAACAACATACGTTGATTAAGGTTCATAGGCTTTCAGACCATACTCAGCAGGGTAATAGTGCTGTGCCTCCCATTATGAGTAGCGTCTCCACTTTGTGGGTTGTGGTAACTATTAGTGTGATCCATTCTGTATTTTCACAGACTGCCATGAATCTATGTTTTACATGGCAGTGTATATGTAGAGCAAACTGTTTTGCCATATGTGTATTATACGACCAGGGATTTGTACAGGTCACATGCAGCCGGAGTGTACTTGTACCATCATAGTTATGGTTACACCTGTCATGTTCATGGATATGTGGTTGTGTACATATTACAGTGAGTTTATATTATCCAACACCCTATATGTGCTTATTCATGCTCAGCACTTGTTACATGTACACACTTCATGAGCTACTAATTACTATATCACTCAATCCTACTCATTTCCTAGGTAAACACTGTTTGTCCTTACATTTCCAGCATGCTGTACAACAGCTGTTGTACACACTAACCTCACATATCTTGTGAGTAATGGTTGATAGACAAGCATATCAAATGTCAATTACCAGTGTTATTGCCTGTCTATATGATGAATGTGGGCAACATGAGGCAATATAGCATTGTCTCATGTACACAGTCAATGCTCACCTCCAACATACGACACTACAGCCTGTGGGAGATGCACATATGTAGCCATGCTGGAGGTAATGCTCTCTCCAACCCAGACTTACCTGACATTCATGTGGGGATGTTAAACATTTGCAGCACACCCCACTCATCACATAGTCTCAGTAGATCTCCACCACCACAGGCACACATAGTAAGTACAACATTTGCAGAACCTCTCCATACTACTCTATGTAGGCAACAGAGGCAGCCCCATCACCAAACACAACACCAATTACATAGCCCACAGACTCATGTGTGCCCATCAACTACAGCCAATAAGGTGTTATAACATACCCAAGACACTAGTCATAGGTGACTCTGTAGGTGGTCACACTGATGTCCCACTCAGCAGACCATACAAGGTGATAGTCACTGTCATCTGGCTGTCAGGTAACAGGATCCACAACATAACCTATGCACTCAGGACACTCCTCAACAGGTACAATATGTCTGTCATTCTCCACGTTAGTGTGAATGCCCTGAGATGTAACTTCCTGGACTACATGTACAGGGACATGCAATAGCTGGGTGGGGCCGGGGGTGGGCTCCTCGGTAGGTGTGGGGGCTGGGTTGGTGGCCCACCACCTATCCCACCTTGTTCCCTGGTGATTGCATTGGCATGCTGTTTCGCATGTCAGATCAGGTCCATGCAGTGTCTGCGCACCTGCTGGTAGGTGTGGTTATGGGCACCCACATCATTAACCCTCCAGCAAAGTTCCTGCCACAGGTCTTCATGCTGCTGGGCATGCTGTGGCACATGGCTGAACAGTACCTCATAGTTATCATGGAAGTATGGTATGAGGGCATTGTCCTTCAAGCGGCTATATGCTTGCAGTCATGATCGAGGCATTATCTGTAAGACATAATGATGGAGACAGGTCACAGCATCTCAGAGAGGCAGAGATACAGATGCACATTCATGTGTATTACATTTAGTACTTATGAACAGTTGTCTTTGCAAATCGTCATGACACTCACACAGCTGACATGTTTGTTTCACACACATGTAACACCAGATGGGGATTGGATATTATCACCATATACATGTGTCACCTCATTACATTGCTCATACTCCATGTGAATGCTGTCTTGATGTGGGCATATCTGTTTGCCTGTACTGGTGTTCTTACCTATGCTTGGATGTGTGCACATTAATGCTGTTGACCTTGATGCCGTGTATATGTCACATATCATCACATACACTGCCTTCATGGACATGGGCAGTGACAATGCAGACATGCGCACGGAAACCTTTACATGCATGTGTTTTGCCATATACGTCTACACGGCACTGTACAACAGTTCAACATCCTGCCACGTATCGCCTGTGTTGCAAATGTGATACACATGGGACAATGGCTAGCCGGATGGAATTCGCAGGGATGGTTATCAACTATAGCATGTACGGCCAAGATCATGTAGTAGTGTGTATGCCCTGGGCCATGTATGGGCATAGGATGTCAGGTTTTCTAGCTGTGTCCAACAGCCATGTCCCCGCCGACAGGTGAATCAGTGCCACATTACTGATCCAGACAGACACTGATACATCTACCATGCGGTCATCGCACCATGTATGACAGAGATGACATGTGCAGTTTTGCTGTACAGGGTTGCATGGTATGGCAGGAGTATGTCACATGTATGGCGCAGGGATCTGTCCAGCATGTGGCGACCCTTGTACTAGGAAGGTGGCTGTCCATGACGTATGTCTTTCAGATCAGTATATGTATGTGTAGCATGTCCAACATCACAGTGTAGGCAGCATGCTGCATAGTGGAGATGTGGATTGTGAAGGCTGGTGTCACCCATCCAAGCATGGCCAATACCCCTTAAAGGTGATATGTGATCCGATATTGGTCACGGTTGTGCTGAGTATGGCTGAGTATGGCTGTCCAATAATCTCCATGCTCATGGATGGCACCCTGTCATGACTTGGGTTGCCTCTTATGACTACCTAATAGGCCTGGTGATGTCACTAGCTCAGGGAGGTAAACTGCACAGCACTATCCCTTACACACAGTGTCCATAATGTTGACTGCTGCCGAGGTGGTAGTTAATGGATACAGGGTTATTAACATAGCGGTGACAATGCAATAAGCAACTGTCATATTGTGCACATATGTCACGCACCTCACCCACAAAGCCCATGCTGTATGTTGTCCACAACACTGAGTCAGCTATTGCTCCTAGGTCATGGCCATTCACATTCTCACATATGCAGATGCATCCCATTTGTCTGTGTGGTATGGGCTACAATGACAGGGGAGTACAAAACATTAACCCTGTTTTACTGTAGCTGCCACTGGTGTGATATGCACATGTCACTCAGACACCTTTTGTAGTGTTGCTTCTGTGAACAGGCCACTGGTAGAACACTCCTGTGACATGTGAAGGTACATGTAGTATACTGAGTGTAGGTGGAATACAGTATGGGTAATGATGTCCTCTGACCTGTCACAGGTATGCTATGTAGTGTGAATTCATCGGTACTGTCATCTACATCTGTACTGCTAACAACATGTACGTTGATTAAGGTTCATAGGCTTTCAGACCGTACTCAGCAGGGTAATAGTGCTGTGCCTCCCATTATGAGTAGCGTCTCCACTTTGTGGGTTGTGATAACTATTAGTGTGATCCATTCTGTATTTTCACAGACTGCCATGAATCTATGTTTTACATGGCAGTGTATATGTAGAGCAAACTGTTTTGCCATATGTGTATTATACGACCAGGGATTTGTACAGGTCACATGCAGCCGGAGTGTACCTTGTACCATCATAGTTATGGTTACAAGGGCTCTGTCATGTTCATGGATATGTGGTTGTGTACATATTGGGGGGGCAGTGAGTTTATATTATCCAACACCCTATATGTATTGCTTATTCATGCTCAGCACTTGTTCGGAACATGTACACACTTCATGAGCTACTAATTACTATATCACTCAATCCTACTCATTTCCTATAGGTAAACACTGTTTGTCCTTACATTTCCAGCATGCTTACAGTACAACAGCTGTTGTACACACTAACCTCACATATCTTGTGAGTAATGGTTGAGTAGACAAGCATATCCAAATGTCAATTACCAGTGTTATTGCCTGTCTATATGATGAATGTGGGCAACATGAGGCAATATAGCAGTCGTCTCATGTACACAGTCAATGCTCACCTCCTAACATACGACACTACAGCCTGTGGGAGACGCACATATGTAGCCATGCTGGAGGTAATGCTCTCTCCAACCCAGACTTACCCTGACATTCATGTGGGGGATGTTAAACATTTGCAGCACACCCCACTCATCACATAGTCTCAGTAGATCTCCACCACCACAGGCAACACATAGTAAGAGTACAACATTTGCGGAGCCTCTCCATACTACTCTATGTAGGCAACAGAGGCAGCCCCCAATCACCAAACACAACACCAATTACCTATAGCCCAGAGACTCATGTGTGCCTGTCAACTACAGCCAATAGGGTGTTATAACATACCTAAGACACTAGTCATAGGTGACTCTGTAGGAGGTCACACTGATGTCCCACTCAGCAGGCCACACAAGGTGATAGTCACTGTCATCTGGCTGTCGGGTAACAGGATCCACAACATAACCTATGCACTCAGGTCACTCCTCAACAGGTACAATATGACTGTCATTCTCCACGTTAGTGTGAATGCCCTGAGATGTAACTTCCTGGACTACATGTACAGGGACATGCAATAGCTCTCCGATCTTGTAGCCCAGGCAGGTATTGCCCAAGCCCTGAGAAGCATTCTGCATTAGTCCAGATGGATGACACAGTAGAACAACAGAATTATTCACTTCAACAGTTGCCTATGCTTCTGGTGTCATTCCAAGGGTGTCCAGTATCTGTCTGCTTTGAATGACATGGTCGACAAACCACAATGCTGTGGCATAGATGGCCTGCACCTGTCAGCCCTGGGATTATGGGTAACATCTAAGGCTCTTGCTGCTCCTATACTGCCTGTTTTAGACACATTTCAGAAACATATTCGCCACCAGAACAGGTACAGGCAAGCAAAACCTGAAGGTGTTGTTACTCAATGCTTGTCATCTTCATCTCAAATGCACTAATCCAAGGCACTCCTCATAATGGACCACTTCGATGTCTCTGCAGTGACTGTGACCTGCTTCTAGACTCAGGAGAGCACTCCTGCACTGACAGGCTATTACACAGACCACACCTTTCAGTCATGTAACCAGGACCGGAACACACACGGCGGAGGTGTGTCCATATTTCACAGGGATTTACACACCTCCATGCTGGTTGCTTAGCACGATGCATCAGAGGAAATCCAAGTGCAACTAACTGTGACCAGAACTGCTATACAAATTGTAGCTTGCTACGGATTCCACACCATACCCCACGGTTAACGGCCCTCATTTGTTGGTGTACTAGAAAGTAGGGTTCAAACAAGAACTACTGATGTGACACTGACACTACCCCACATCTAACTGTGATACCTACTCATGTACCGACACATTAGGCCAACACTTTCGTGGATTAATAAACTCCATTCGGCTGGATCACCCTATACACACCACCACAAAGGCCAACAATATCCTAGACCTGGACATTACCAACATGTGTGACTGGTGTTACACACCTGGGGTTGTCCCCTCGTTGGTCAGTTCCGAACGTATGCTAATCACCCTTGTTATCCACATCCCGGCACCACACCCTTCACGGAAAACACAGTACAATATTTCTACAAAGCCAACTTCACTCTTTGTATGACTGAAGTAGTAAACACCATGACACCCGTGCAGATGGACAATACAGTTACAAACACAGAAACATTCCCAACTGCACTACATTAGCACTTACACAACTGCATGGATCATGCTATCCCAAACAGAGACATGACAGTACCCACCACATAACGGACGCCACTCTGTGGGTTCACTGCCATGGACATACTACATACTACACGACAGAAGGAGACAGTTGCAAAATAGGGTACACTCCCATGGGTGGGGTAGCTCCCTGGTCAGCCTCAGTAGGATTCTGGGATCCCTTCTTACATCCTCCAACGCTAGCTATGTAAACATTACTGCGACACATTCACAGGACTACCACTAAGTGTTATGGAGGTATCTCACTACTCTCTATGGCAATACCCACATCTGCTCTGACATACAACGGTTAGGCTGAAACATTACAGAACCGACTGATATTGGCAACAACCTGGCAGTTAACTTTACAACCCTCTCACACCCTAAAGGGCCCACATCTATACAGGATCAATGCAGAGTCCCTGCGGTCACAACTATGCAGTTCAGACCTGCTCTCTCTAAAGCCTGGAACACACACTCCATGTGACCATCCAACATCCCAGGCTGCGATTTACACAAACCTCAGAATGACATGGCTCCCCACTTGGGCACCAGATTCACTAATAGCCTTGTATCAGGCATTGTGGACCCTGAATGGCGCACAGCAACAGTTATCACACTCCACAGAGGTGGTGCCACAATGAACCAGAGGAACTATTGCCCTATACACTTGACTAGACTGTTATGCAAGGCTATGGAGAACATCATCATGGAAGTCATTCACAGAGACATTGTTGGCCCCCAAACCTTTGATACCACCCAGGTAGGATTTGTTAGGGCCACACCATGGCTCCTACACCTGGTGAAGTCCTTTGAGACAGTTACCAAGGTAGTAGATGACGGTAAGGAGGTCCACACAGCCTACCTTGCCCTCTCATTGGCTTTCAACACCGTTCACCATTCTGGTATTGTCAATATACACATCCACCTGCACAGCGACCCATACGTCTTGAGATGTTATGTAAAGTGGCTCATGGACAGGACACACGCAGTGAGGGTAGCATACCACAGTTCCTACTGTACATCAGTTACAATTGGCATACCCCAGTCCTCAGTCATAGGAACCCTCATGTTTGTTATATGCTTCCCTGAAGTATAGTCTAGCACAGAAAGACTTTCCCTGAATAGGTTTCCAGACGACTGCAATCTAGGGGCCATGATTGATTCACCAGCTAATAAACAAACCCTCCATACGGATATCACTGTGACGGATACCTGGTGTCGGTAACATGGCCTCAAGCAGCATGCCAGAAGGTGCATAGACATCCCCTTTGGATTACAACAATCACCCAGTGACTATCACATAGGTGGTAGTCCCCTACATACATAAGACATTATAAGGGATCTTAGTACACACGTAGATAGCACCCACTACTTTGGTAACCTTATTGCCAAGGGGGTGTGGATATCCTTCTACATGGCCACCCTAAACTGTAATGGGTTTGTACCCGGAACAAAAGCTGCCACTGTAGCTCTATACTCCTGACTTATGAAACACATTCAAGGGTACAACACCCCATTTGGGGTGTACCTTACGGGGCAGCAATGGCTTTAAATACCACAACATTAATGCACCAACAGTATTACTCACCTCCAAAGGATGACGTACGCAGCACAACTACTGAAACCCCAACTGTAGTCATTTGCATACTGCATACTCAGAGGTGACCTCTGCTGAACATACAAGGTCCATGTCCACACCAATATTGATGGATATGCTCCACATAAGCAACATAAGCAAAAGCCACTGAGAGCAACATGCTCTGGGATATGTACCCAAATGCAACGATGAGTAGCATGTGTTGGAGGGATACATTCCTGAAAAGGACACTCACCATGCTTTGGAACATGATTCCTATGTACATCAGGCAGGGAACCTCACTAGCACTCTTCATGAGATACCTCGATGGGTGGATGGGGAACAGACATGTACGCCAGGGATCACTGCAGTGGCTGTACTGTACACAGGTGCAGGAAATAAATAGCTGTGCTGTTCACAGGCACAGGACACTAACCTAGGGAGGTGCCGCCAGTGAAAACACTGTATTAGGGCTTACAAATGGACTTGGCCAGACAGCATAGTACCTAACTATGAACCTATGAAGCTATTACATGTCCTTTGTGCATGGATAATTGAGTAGCTCTTCCATTTCAATTAGCTATCATGCTGTTACACTGTCTGGTGACTACAAGACATATGTATCCTGTTATTGTGTATTGTACATTCCAATACACATACCTTATGTTTGCATAATATAACAGTCATGCTATGTAAAATATTTGACATATCTACCTACAATACTGTACTTTTCACATTTTTGAAACCATATCCCATAATGCAAAGCATATTTGCACAGCAGGACCACCTTAGGCATGTTATTCTCATTATACACCCATACATATGCCTACTGTTACAGTATATCAACATAAACTATTCCCTGTTATGGCACATACTTGTTGGGCAAACCCTACCACCGACAGTGGCTGGAGGGGAATTGTTATGTTTAAAGCCCTTATGTAGCATCCCTTGTGGTGTATGAGGTGTTTACCTTGTGGCCCATAACAGTACACACAATTTCTACAAGCGTTACAATGCTCAACAAGACATCACTACATAATACCTTTTCCCACTGTCTGCATTACGTACACTTTCATTAATACAGAACAGGCACTACATACACTAACATACTGAGTGTTCTACATACCTTCTTAGTGGTCCGAGTATACAATAATATCTGTGTTACTCCTTTCCTCTTTAAACGATTCAATGGTATGAGCACACGGTTTGAATATATGGCAAGCCATCATTTTATACGTGGATACCTGTAACATGTGGTATCCTGCCACCAATTGGTGTTCCAGAGTAAATTATTACATGCACATCAGCTGTGCAGCTACTCCATTGGCCAATTACATGGCAACACAGGGGTATAATTGAATACTCCACTTGGTTTCACCTGTTCTGGACATCTTTGACCGTGATCTGCACGGAATTCAGCAAAGTTTAGACCTGTTTTGCGCATATCCATGTAGTCATGTTTAAACGACACTTACCGTCACTTGCCACAGCATAAACCCGCTAACATGTGCTTACACATGCTCTAATGACCTACATCCAACATTCATTATTCGTGCCATCGGGATTACGTAACGGACCTTGCAGGACGTGGAACCAGGTACATACACGACACAGTCAGTGGCTTTATCACTTGGTCATCTGGTGTTTGTACAGGTGTTAATGGTGTTTTGTATGTGGACTGTACTATGGCTGTTCCCCCATACTACAGTGAAATGTGTAACTCAGTTAGTTTACATATGGATGATACCAATTCATGGTATGTCCAAGTGATGTTTAATGGATGTGCTCCAGCATTGGAAATCTATGTCAGAGTAAGCCACACACTATAATGTGCTACACCTTGACACAACCATGACTGGAGAATGCTGGGGTGGCAGATACCTGTCATGGGTACTCCCCATGCTTTGGCACTACATCCCTAATTACATTATATGGAGGCCCTCATTAACACACCAGGGAATCCATGCAGAGTAGGTGGGGAACAGTGGTTACACATGTGGATCCCGCAATTGGCTCTGCTCCACAGAGGGAGAGTTGGTTAAATGATGGGGTGGCGATAGCAGACACATTTTGCCTAGGCTGCTGAATGGCCTCTGACAATCGGGCATGTACCTACCGATGTACCTCGGAACCTATACATACAGTATCAACATATGCTGTTAGCTTCGTTTGCTGTTCAGGTGTTGACTTTCCTTGTTCCAACAGCTGTTGTGTGTGCAATAGTTGAGGGCTGCCTATGTAGGATTCACACAGTAGGCCACCTATACATTACAATTTGCAGGTGGTCGTGTGCCATCCGTTTTACTGTTTGTGCAGGTGGAGAAGTGTGTCAGTCCATAGGGGCCTACACTGTCAGTGTATGTGCTATACGATCACTCTTTGCCAAGGCGTGGGCATATTGGGCACGCCTCCGTCTGCCTACTGGGGCTGGCACAGGTTGTTCATGGTCTGAATCCCTTTGTGCTGTGATGGCCTTGGCAATTGCAGTGGGCTGTGAGGGCCTTCACCATTATGTCCCTGCTGCAGCTGTTTCCACAGGATCATATTATGTAGCATGGCACATACTATGAAGATGTGGGCACATGTGCCTGGAGAGTACTGCAAGGATCCACCAGATATGTCCAAGCAACAGAACCGTGATTTCAGCATCCAAAACACACACTCTATGATGATTTTGGTTTGTGTGTGTGCCTCATTATGGCGTTTTTGCATGGGTGTGTCTGCATTTCTGATGGGAGTCATCATCCACGGCTCCAGTGCATAGCCAGCATCCCCCACAAGGTGGCCATATGGGATGTCCCCCTGACAAATACCTGATACAGCTGTGAGGCATGCCAGATGTGGGAGTCATGGTAGCTTCCAGGGCTGCCAGCACACACATCCGTGATAATGCCCTGGGCATTGCACACGACCTGGCAGTTGATGGAGTGGTATCCCTTGTGGTTTATGTAGTGCCTACCATGGTCTCTGGGTGATGACTTGATATGTATGTGCGTTCAGTCTATTGCACCCAGTACCTCCATGTAGTGTGCCACATGGTGGAAGAGACGCATATTGCTGGCCAACTCCTGCTGAGTTTGGGGGAAGTATATATGCTCACTGGCATGTGGTAACATGGCATCCAGGAACTGGTGGAGTACCCTGGATGCTGATGCCTGTGGGATCCCCATGATATCTCCAGTTGGCCTTTGAAAGGTACCTGTGGCTAGTATTCTCAAGCTTACACATACCTTCGTGTCCATTGGGATGGGTTCCCCTCTGTTGTTTCTGGATCTCAGGCATGGCCAGCACAGCTCAACTATTTGCTGTATGATGTCCCTGTCCACCCTGTAATGCTCTACTATCTCCAGATCATGTAGCCCCTGGTAGGTTACTCTTGGTCTGAACACTCTTCTCCTCCTGCGGGGCCTGAGGTGGTTGTCAGCATCATCCTCCACAACACCTTCAGTCTCCAACACATGCTGATGAATCACAGCTATGGCAGCTCCCAACAAGTACATTGTAAAAGTTCCCCATCTGTTTACACTGATGGTGCAGTGTTTTGGGAATACACAAGTGTGTGTGAGGTGCCTTCACACTTTATACTATTGTGCTTTGAACACTGATGATGTCATAGGGTGTGTATGTACATTCGGAGCTGCAGGGTATCTTATGTTTTACCACAGATACTGCTAATGTGCTGCCTTTGGTGTTGAATTACATTTAGCTACCATGGATTACCTCTTGCCCTTGCCTCAACTTTTCTTAATGATTCCCCTCACATTGTCTGGCATGCATCCATCAGCCTGCTTTCTTGTTTTGTACTTTCCTGAACCAGGATTGTCTTGCAAAATGTGTTCTATTGCCAATCTACCGCAGGTTTGCTTTGCTCGGCGGTTACAGTTCTCTTTTCTTTGCAATACAACACCTCCCCTATCCTGTTCTGCAGGTTGCTGCTATCAGCCTTGTTAGCTGGCGTCAATTGCCCACTGTGAGTTAATAGGTGTTAATTGCTCAGTTGTACTCCAATTACCCTACTGCGGCATTTCCTTATTGTCTTCCCCTAAACTTCCTTTTTGGGCTGTGGTGCATGGTGCGTGAGTCTGCTTACCGGGTTTTGGGCACGTTTTCATCCATGTACACATGTGCTTTCGGGCACCATGTGTGCTCTCAGCTGAGCAAAGCTATACCTACATCCACACCCCTGTCCTGCGGCTTTGCTTAGCAATGGGCAGCCCAGATTTGCATTGCTCCAATGTGCTTACAGCTGTAGTGGCACACCCCACTGCTGATGTCATGTATTCCTCCAGACCACTCCTCGGTGTTGTAGCACTGCGCCGTATTGTACATCCTTAGGCTGGCGAGACATTTGCTATTCACTATTACTTGCCTCATTTGCATGGTATTGACTACTAATTCATAGTTACTGTGCCGAACACTGTCACAGGCCCTTAGCAACCCTTACAGCTTGGTTGTGGTGTAGCATGCATACCATTGACTATTATGGTGAAATCATGATTTGTGTTACATTGCTATTTTATGACATTTGTATATATTTTCCTTGTGTTCCCGTTTGCGCACACATGCCCTATGGTTATACTTTGCGTTACTGTGGCCATGACATTAAATGTTATTTTTTATGTGTTGTGCATCTTTTCTTATACCATTGGCTGTATATTTAGCCATTGGCATATGTTAACTTTGTAATACATGAGTCTGGTTCGCTTCCAAGGCTCCGATGTTCTGTTTGTCAACATGTAAGCCATTTTTTTGGTTTACATTTCTGTAGGCTTATGCTACGCCAACGCCACTTCATGAATCGCTATGTACCTTCATTTGCATGCTGCAGTACTGCACATGGGGTGATTTGCATACCTACGCCGGGAGCTGTGCAGATCTGGCGTACGCTGGTAGTGCACGTGGAATTGGATCATACCTGAATCGATCGGCGGACATATTTGGCATTATACCGCCTACGCTACGCCTGCACCTGGCACAAGCTTCATGAATCCCAGGGAAAATCCATTTATTTATTTATTTATTTTTATTTTATTTTACATTTGTTGACCGGGCTAGTCTAGCTGGATACAAGTCCATTTTCAGTAGAAGCCCGGGGAGAAAAGCTCCAAGAAATAAAAAAAAAAATAATATGACAGATCAATATATAAAAGACAAAAATAATTTCATTATACAAACATGTTGAACAATTTAACAAATGCTCATACAATAGAAATCATCTCTCAAGAGCCTTAAGTTTCAGTATACATTTTAAGGAACATTGGTCATTTAGACCAGGATAAACATAAGCATTAAGTCTTAATTGTCAGTTCAGTTCCTTTTCTTCTAACCTAAGTGGACAAAGCCCACCTCTAGCATCTTTTTTTAACTTGTTCAATTACCATATAATGGAAAAAGTGCCCATGATTTTCCAAAATATGTCTGACCAATGCATTAGTAGTATTTTCTCTACTAATATTGTACTGGTGTTCATATACTCTCTGTTTAAAATGTCTCTCTGTTTTACCGATATAAAAACATTACACATCTGACATAACGCAAGATAAACCACACCAACAGTGTTACAATTATGTCTGCCTTTGACATTATAGACCCAATTTCTGACACAGAATTTGTTTGTGGCCTAAACAAATCTGCAATAGTTACACATCCCACATTTAAACATCCCATACGTAACCAGGGAAGATGTAGCTCTACTCTCTAAAATGTATTTCAAATTGAAACCACATTTAAAAAGAACCCTGGGAATCTCAGGAGTCTTTGATCTAATTCAGGGGTCTTCACTTAATACAACCCAGTTCTTATTTAGAATATCTCTCAGTGGACCAACATCTAAAGAAAAAGATGTTATAAAGTGTGATGAAAAATTAGATTGTGGTGGGTTGGGGGTCAGCTGAAGTTCTACAGAAGTAGTTGAAGAAGTGACAACTACATCACTACCCAACTGAACTCTTATAGGGCTATCAAAATGTCTGCTCAAAATAGACTGAAACCACCCTGATTCCCTCTTCATCATCACTTCAGTTATGATCTCTTGTAATAAATTAGACGGATAACTTATCTGAAGGAACATTTCTTTCAAAAGCTGACATTCTGAGATAAATTCAGAATCAAGGGTGGTCATCCTGGCTGCCCTGACCAGTTGTCCTTTCAAAACAGCTTTTTTCTGGTGAAAGGTATGGGAAGTTTCAAAATGCATAAATGAGTTAGAATAAGTAGGCTTTCTGATGATCTTAGCCACATATCTACTTTTAGACAAATCCTTTGACAAAAATACGTCTAAGTAGGAGATATTGTCTGTTCTAAATTCTGAGGTAAATTTAAGGAAAGAGGTGAGCCCAAAAATAAATTCAACAAATTGGCTGGCTACTGATGCATCACCTTTAATAATGACAAAAATGTCATCCAAATATTAGGTGTAGCAAAAGATCTTTTCTTTAAGAATATCACTCTTAAACAAAAACTCTTTTTTCCAGAAAGCCATAACACAGTTAGCAAAGCTCTGACCACAAGGGGAGCCCATAGCCACCCCATCTTCTGCAAATAATATTCTCCATCATGGAGAATATAATTGTTGGACAAAATAATGTACAAGAAGTACTCTGTCAGATCAATGTCCTCACCTTGAATGCCATTACTATGAAGTAATTCTCTAGTCCAACTAATGCTGAGGGTTTGTGGGATACCTGAATATAAGTCCCTTACATCAGTAGTCAGGAAATTGTAACTAGAATTAAACTCCAAAGTGTTAAGAGATTTTAAAAAAGTCCCAAGAATCACGGCATATTTGTGTTTCCCCCCAAGGTATATCTTAAGTTTTAAATCCACAATTTTTGCACATCCATATGTAATGCATTTTCTCCCATCAACGATGGGGCAAAAAGGGGGGTTAAGCAAATCCTTGTGAATCTTGGGCAAACCAAAAATTGTCGGGGTAATAGGGGCCACAATATTTAAAAAATTAAACATGTCAATGTCAATTTTTGTTTCTATAAACAAATCATTCAACAGTGATCTAATACATTGATAGGCAATGTTAAATTCATTAACAGACATTTTTCATAAGATTCAGTGGCTAATAAACTTGTCAGTTTGTTGATAAACACATCCTCATCCATGAAAATTAACCCCCACCCTTATCAGGTCTTAAAAATTTGATTCTCTGCGTCTTTAATAAATTCAATATATTTCTCTCTTCACTAGAAATATTATGAACATGTTGATGTGAAGCTTTAGTTAACAAATTCCTAATGTCAAGTTCGCAAATTTTTTCAAAGAGATTTATAGTTCCATTTAGCGGTGGATTAAACATACTGGAAACTCTACAATTATTATTGATACTTGCTTGATTATTCAGTAAAGCACTTAAATTAAGTTTGTGTGTAAATACCTTTAAGCCCAAAAGTGTATGAAGCAAGTCTGCACATTTAGAAGGCACAAATGATAACCCTTTGGCTAATATTTCCACCAGATTGTCAGATATATCAAAGCTCGAATAATTGTAGATCTTAATGTCTCCAGAGAAATTAGTTAGAATCCATAAATTGGGGGTGGAATGTTCATTTATATTAGATGACCCAAAGGAAGATGCTGTGCCGTCCATCATCTCCTGTGCCTGTTGGTCTTCCTCTGTCAACGATTGTTGACTGATCCACTCCTCGACTGTGAATGGCTCCTTATTATAGCATAATGAAAATCCTGGTTTCCTGATTGGCCATTAGGCTGTTGGAGGTCTTGCAAACATTCTCTACGTCTAACAGGGGCATTGTTGGCTCTGTTATGAATATTCATATTGATATCAGTAGTAGAAGAACTGGCAATAGCATATTCATGCCCTTCATTGATTTTGGACAAATCAGGAGAGACTGTATTCTGGTTATCAAGTATTAGTGAGGCAGGAGAGAGAGAGGATAGGCAGTCCCATTTAAATAATCCCTCATGTCTCGTTTAAGTTTTTTTAGTTTTAATGCCTCTGAGTTTCAATATAGTATTTTCAATACTACTGAAAATCTGACAAAAGTCAAATTTGTAATGGGGGAAATCATTATCTCCCTTAATATCAGTCTCTAAATGAGTAAGTTCATTCCTAAGACCATCCACTTGTTCAGAATAGTGTCTGACAAGCATTTTCAAAAATTCACAACCCTAAATATCGAACAGTTCTAATAGTTCACGATGGAAAGTAGAATGAATGGTCACAAACTGACTTGAAAGAACATTAAACCATAGACATGAGTGGTCAGTACTAGGCTAAGTACCCTAAATGCTGCATATTAATCTGTACCATGTAGTAAATATGTACTATATTTATATATATATATATATATATATATATATATATATATATATATATATATATTTATATGTAGGAACACTTTATAAGCTCGAAATACTGAAATCTCGAATTTCAGTATCTCGAGTTCATAAAGTAGAAGGATTGGAAGATCGCAACCCCAGAAGTGTGAAATTCAAAATCTCAAATGCAGGAGATTTTGAATTAGCAGTTCTGGTGTTGCACTGTATTCGAGGATTCAGGTAACTGTTTATGTTTAAGGTTGTTGGGTAGGGGCTGTAGTGTGTGTTAGTGTGTGTTGTTACTGTGATGTGTGTCTATTTGAGGAATGTAGTTTGTGTGGTGGTGTTTTGTGTCTGTGTGGATGTAGTGCAACCTTGGAGTTATAATATTTAAGTAGGGAGGTGTGGGGGGTGCAGCCCCTCACATTGGGGGTGCAGGGGGGCTTGCCCCCCTGCATATCATAAGGGTAGGTGTGTGTGCTTATTTAGTTGTGTGCATGTGTGCTGTAATGGTGTTTGATAGTGTTGGGAGTTTGAATTTCATGGTTTTGCAGTTTTGGGATTTAGGGCTTCGTGATTGTGTAGTTTTGGGTATTTGGATTTTCTTCTTTATGGGCTCGAGATTCTATAATTCGAGATTTCAGAATTTTGAGCTTATAAGGTGAATTTATATATATATATATATATATATATATATATATATATATATACACACACACACACACACACACACACACACACACACACATATATATATATATAATAAAATATGTAGATATATATATATATATATATATATATATATATATATATATATACATATATTTATACACATATATTTATATGTCCTAGGGTTATGCCACATGTATTATGGGTAAGATGTCTTGATGTAATTTTACATCTATGCCTTGTCTAGCAACACCAATGCCTGCTCCAGAATGTATATTACCTTTTTGCAGGACGAATCACTACATAACTCAGCAAACCAGAGAATCATAAACTGACTTGAAAGAACATTAAACCATAGACATGAGTGGTCATCTTTCTCAACCTCAAATAAAGCCATACTTACTTTCTAAGTACATTAAGAACTTAAAAGGACCACATGCATCTGGGGGACTCTGCCCTACACCCTGCCATTTAACATCTCAACCACTAAACACACTAATACAACATTCAATAAAACACTGTTCATTCAGTTCTATACTTGAGACTATTATATTTGGCAGGAACTGACACCACATTTCACCTTGGGCAATTTGTTCAGTCAACCAGTTGCATGTAACCCTGTTCCAATCCCTCAGTCTTAACTGAAGAAGGTCTACGTTGATCAATTCAGTTAACTGATTAATACAGAAATGCATAAGTCATTACTCTTTAGTGGAAATCCAAGATATGAATAATATTTCACAATAATCTTTGCACATATGAAAAAGCAAAATTGAACACATTCTTTTCTCTGCAGGTATCTATTTGGCAATATCCTCATTTCTTCCTTCATCTTTGGGTAATATTATATGTGATGATTTTAGTAAAGGATCCTCAGGCTAAAATAATTTAGGGAGCCAATTGTATCGCTTAAACAGTGTTCATCATGCAAACATTTTATGTGACTATCAGACACCTATTGCATTTCTATAAATAATCCTACTCTTCCTTATGGCAGAAAATTGAATTTGTAAATAGGAATACGGCTGTAAGCAATCAAACAAATAATATAGAAAGCAGTGGTCTTGGGATCACATAGCATTACATTCAAATCTTTATATTTGGTATTCTGTTCACTCTTAATATGTCTGTGCCATTTTACTCTGCTGACTGATCAGCAATGATGCTACAGAAGCATATAGAGTCACGCTAGGACTGCAGCCTATTTATTTTCACACTAATAGGAAATTCAGAAAAAAGTGAATAACATGCTTAACTCCATTTTCCTTATACATTTTCAGCTGCAGTACACATGTAACACCTTCTCAAACCAATTTTCTTTCTATGCACTAGCATTGTTACCACATAACACATTTTTATATATGACATTATGTCCTGAATAATTTTCTTTATAATTATAGGATTTTATACTATGACAAAATAGATAGTAGCATTGTTGCCGTATGATACCTTATTAAACTGTTACAGTTTACACTTGCAAATTACATTCATTTAAGCAGTAATAATGTGTTTTCAACCACTTTTATAAAGTTTTCCCAAACCTGAAAAACTTCAACTCTACCTCCATCATGAATCATTTTTTGTGAACTGTGGAAACTTACCTATAACCATTTTATATTTTAAGGATACAAATACTGCTTAGTAAAATTTTATACTTGATAAATAATTATGGTTGGAAGTAGCTAATCACCTTGCTGAGACTCACAAAGCCAAATAATTCACCCATTTCTAACGGTATGAGAAATTGCAGCTTTTCTTAAATTGTGATGTACTGATGTAACAGGACTATAATGTTGCTTAAAAAAATTACTAGCTTATGTTTCCAGGCAAAATGTCCCACAAATCACAATTCAAAATATCATTTCCCAGATTTTATCACTAAGTGAGGGGGAAATCACACGTTTCAAAATGATCATATTTCATTATATTTGAAGTTTTACACTTATTTTTACAATAATGCACACAAGTGTGGTCAGGAGTCATAGAGATGCACCATGTGATGGAGCAAAGATTGATATGCATAGTGGTGATATGCTGCAGTGTAAAGTATACATAAATATTCAAATTGCACCATAGTGCATGTCTGAGGAGATAATAATGGTGAAAAACAATCACCAAATATAGGGACTCAAAGCAACAGATAAGCTATAAAGCAAGAAATATCATGTGTCTACAAGCACAAACCTAGTGAAACTGGAAAGCGAGAAGTAGAACAATTCAGCACATGGAGAAGTAAGTTGTTGGTAAACACCACATATTAATTTCTTACAGTACATTTTCAATACCTGTGGTTTGATACCCAGTCAGTTGGACTCTTACAAATTTAATGAAGGGGGAGCAGAGTTACACACATAAGGAAACAAAGAAAAATGCAGGCTCTACTTTTACAGAGAAGGGATGATGGAATGGGAAATATTGAAACATTGTAGGAAATGTTGGGAAGTGTAGTGAGTGGGGGGACACAAACACAAGACAGTACAAACAGACAGAGGTAGATGTGATAGTAGGGGTAAACATGGATGGATAGAGAAAAACAGATGGTGGATAGCTGGTGATGATGAGGAGTAGACAATATACAATGTGGACTGTGGTATAATAGAATGGGATGTACCAGTCTGTAGATAGGTTATGGTATGGGCAGCATGCTGGTTGCCAAATGACTCAGAGGTATATCAGTGGGACCCATGAAGTGATAAGATGGATCAGGGACCTTCATTTGTCTGGTGTTTCAATGGCAGAAGCCTGCTACTCCAGTGACACCACAATCTGCTCCACAAAGGCTAAGGTAGTAGCTACTTAACAAGTTATTGCCCAGTCATTCATCTTCTAGACCATCTGCCACATAGATGACTATTACACAGTATGCAGCAGAGCTTAGCAAATTGCCTGGGTAAGGTCCCCATCCTGACATGACACTTCCACCTGTCTCATCCACTACAATCAGAGCTGCAGATTGAGCAGGGCAAGTACTGACAGATGCACATATGTCATGCTGGCATTATCATGGACTGCAAAACAGAGATATAGTGGTGAAGGTGACATAAGACATGATGACGTAAAAGGTGCAAAGTGAATTGTAGGTAATAAGCAAACTAGCCTCACTGTGCTGAAAGACTCTGCAAGCTACTGTGGCAGACAACATAGTGAGTCTCTTGTTCAGATGATACTGAAAAGTGAAAGGGACACAATAACCCTCATACCCAGAAAACAGTGAAAAGCAATACTCCCTCATGTACAAGGAAAACAACAAATGCCTACAAAGGTGCCTACAAGCACACAACTAAGCTATAGTCCCACATGTATGGACTACAAAATAGCAGAAGCTTGACACCTTGCTCATTGCATGGAGACATCCCATTTGATTTTAAAAGAGGTGAAAGAACTTACTCAAAGTATAAGTCATGATATTTAAAGTTTTGAAGATTAATTTTCTTTTTTTTTATAATCTCATTTCTTCTGTGTTACTTCAGGATATTTGTCTCTGTTATAGTTAGACTTGTTTCGTCCATGGCCACGATTTCATCAGCCATTGTTGTCAGCAACATGACTAGTCACTGTAGCTATGACCTGTAGGTTAGTGACTGCTGGTGTATACAAGAGGAGCAAGAACTAGGCTGCAAACCATGAGAACTGAGGGCAGCATACACTGAAACCTCTCTATGTGAGCAAAAGTGCACTACACACAGTAATGACAGAGGATCTCTGTTTTTGTTTTAATAACTGCCAAATTATTGTCTGGTACTTCATCCAAGAGTAGGAAAGGCAAAGTCTGACCATAGGAAGCCAGGAAAAAGCTGTGCTGGGAAAGTGGGAGGAAGGAAAAGGAACTGAGAAGGCAATGACACTGGCACAACAAGGCAAGGTGCCACAAGGTTCAATTCAGGCCAGGAATGCATTTAAAAAAGGGCATATCCATGGCATGTACAGTACAAGAGCTCTGATTCCTATTAAAATGGCACAAACTGTTATTAGGAAAATATTTTATTTTACACTGATAATAGTCACGACAGCAAGTCTATATGTCAGCAATGTTTTATATGTTATAATGAAAACAAGCCCAACCCAGAATTATAATTTTCTCCAAAATACCACAAATAACTTTTTATGCCTTGGGAACTGTAAAATGAAACTGTGCACCCCAGACTTAGTGTCAGGACATTTGTTTAGCCAAACCTAAGCTTTCACATGACAGCAAGACATTCTGTTCTGAGTGGTTATTTACTGAAATACCAGATTTGGAAACACTGTACATCTTCATAATTGCTATCACAGAAATAGTGATATCTCCAGTATAGTGTATGATAAACAGGCAGTGGCAATGCACTTTTCTCTCCTATCATGATATTTCATGCCATGCCCATCAATAACGTGTACTGTTCTCACTCATGAAAATATGAAGGCAAACATGAAAATGTGAATAAATAACAAACTGCCTCAGCTGCAGGGCATCCTAGATTATAAAAGTGCTAAGAAAGAATGCTCTACTTTGCCCATTCGTATGCTACAAACTAATTGGTAATCTACTGTTTTTAAATTTGTGTCTCTGACTGGTGGTATTCCACAATTCTGATAGAAATAGCAGGAGTTATGTTATTGCTCATGCAAAATGCATGCTAATTAGCTCCAGATTTCTGGTCATCTGTATCTACTTTTTAATAGCATTTTCTCAGATTGTTGTGTTTGCAGGTTGACAGGTGTCACACCAATACAACAGTCTGAACATGTTTCAGGCATCATTGAAGAAACAAAAAGTAAACAAATTAACAAATAAATAAATAACAGATGCAGCCCTGTGCAGGGGCATAATGCTCTGCAGCACCTTGGTAAGACGTACTTCCCAGGTTTGTTGCACATGCTTTCCCTTTCCTTAGAACAGAATATATGCACATATGATAGCTAATCTGCTCTATGGCTACCTGCAACTTGTAACTACATATATATATATATATCTCATGCAACTGTGCAAATAAAGTTTATACTGCTCATCTCTACACCATCCTGTATGTCATACATAAAAGTGCTGTATGCAGATAATGTAGCAGCATCTCTGCTGGACCTGCTCATGCGTAACTCTAACATTATAGCCCAGAAACCAACTGTCATCTTTGACCCACTAGGTGGCCATTGTCTATGCTGCCTGTGAAAACCACTCTTTAACTATATGTCTTTCCTTGATAGCTTCTGTGTGACAGCCACCCCAGCTGCATATATGCAGATGTCTGTCCCTACCACTGGTCTGGGATATCACCAGAGTACCCCCTTCTATCCATTGCATAATATATCTTTGGCACTCATTTTGCTCCTGTTTCTGTCCAAATTTGCATTCTTCTGTATACTAATGACATCCCTCAATTTGTAATTGGATATCCTATTGTTCCCAGCAGTACCTGGCTTAGTTATGTCTCTTGTAATTCATAGGAATTATCAAGTCCTCAAGAGGATGTGGATGGCAGAGGTCAGGCAATTTCAGCTGTGCTGGTAATGGTATCATGTAACAGGCACTTGGGAGCTGTGAGTGCTACCTGTTGGGGAGTGTGGTTACTCATTTATTGCTACAGGACAACATTAGGGAGACATTGGTCTATGGGATCAATTCTGCTGGTGAGCAGAACTGCACAACAAAACACTGTTGGAGACATGTCACTGACATGCTCAGATGGGTCTGGAAGAAGGCACAAAACATAGCAACAGAGAGGCTAGTCACTGAAGAGGGTCAACTCTGCTTGTAAGCCTAACTGATGATGATGGGTTCCTGCGTGCTGATGGTGAAGGAGCAGAACTAACTGGTCCATTTTTGACCAGATTAAACCAAATTGTACTACTTTACTTGAAGCCAAGAGGTTAAATTCAAATGGCATGTTGGTTGGTCTGTTTTATTTTTTGTTGCTTATTTTCTGTGTTATAAGTAAGGCAATTTAGCTTGCCAAGCCTCTCATTTGCTAAAAGAAGATACATACCTAGACCTCGCAAAGACCTTTGACACCATTCCCCACTCAGATATTATAATCAAGCTCACCAGCCTGAACATAAACCCCTACATCACAAGATGGGTTGCCAACTGGCTCATGGACAGAACCCACATGGTAAGAGTTGCGGGAGCTAGGTCTGACTCTAACCAGTTACAAGTGGCATTCCCCAGGGCTCGGTCCTAGGACCCATCCTGTTCGGCATATACTTCTCAGAGGTACAGGCAAGCAGAGGAGGACTATGGCTGACCAAGTTCACAGACGACTGCAAACTAGGGGCTATAACTGACTCTCCGGCTGACACAGACATCCTCCAAAAGGGTCTCACTGAGGCAGATACCTGGTGTCAAAACCATGGCCTCAAGCTAAATGCCAAAAAGTGCATAGTCATCCCCTTTGGAAAAAACAAAGTACCCACAAACTACCACATACGTGGTAGCCCCCTAAATACAGAAGACGTAATAAGGGATCTGGGGACCCAAGTAGATAGCAACCTCTCCTTTGATAATCACATTGCCAAAGTGATTAGAAAATCCTTTTATGTGGCCCACCTAATTACAAAAGGGTATGCATCCAGATCAAAAGAGGTCATTGGACCCCTCTACGCATCACTCATCAGACCTATCATAGAGTACAATGCCCCATTTGGGATGTACCTTACAAGACACCTGCAACAACTGGAAAGACCACAGAAGCACCTCACCAAGAGGATCACTGGCCTCAAGCAGATGCCCTATGCAACTCGACTGAAGAAACTGCAGCTGTACTCGGTTGCAAACCACCTACTCAGAGGTGATCTCTGCTTGACATAGAAGGCCATGTCCAACCCAGAATTGATGGACATGATCCACCTAAAGAAAACCATATCCCATCGAGCCACACGCTACAGGGATCTAAACCTCACCACAACAATAAATAGGATGTGCTGGAGCGATAGATTCCTGTCCCAGAGACTTCCCATGCTCTGGAACAAGATTCCAATCTACATTAGGCAGAGCTCCTCGCTAACCCTCATCAAGAGAAACCTTGACGAGTGTATCGGAAACAGAAAGTTTACCCCAGGGATCACTTCAATGGCCCTGCTGGACAGAGGCACAGGGAACTAATCTAATTGGGTGGTGAAAGCCGACACATTCTTGTTAGGCTTATAAATGCCTTTGGGCAGATAGCCTAGTACCTACCTATGAAGAGTTAATCATCCCATTTTGTGACCAAATTAAACCAGACTGGACTACTATAATTGAAGCCAGGAACACCAGGATATGTGACCTTTGATTAAATGGATTAATATTGAGTGTATTGATATTTGCACAGTATTTACACTTATATTAGTCATCTTTCACTATAGTTAGTTCACTGTTTCCATCTGATGGCAGAAGAAGGCTTCCAGGCTAGTTTGGGATGCTACCTGCTACAGAAGCTAAATCCAAGTGTCTTGCTATTGGTTGGTCCAAGTGTCTTAGTGTTGGTTGGTGTGCTCTGTTGAAATTCTTGCTGAGTATTTTCTTTGTTATAAGTAAGAGTATTTAGTGCAATGGTTCCCATCATGCAGTGACATGACATTTGTAGTTTTAAGTTCCTGGATACAATCTACACCCACAATATCTGTTGTAATGTAAACATTAGTAGTTGTGCAAAGTAGGTCTGGGTCATGCTAGGTCACATGTTGCTCTGTGTCTAAACTTGGATTGTTTGCTTTAGACAAGTAGATTCTCTTGTAAATCAGCTGTAAACCAACAGATACAATGTCCCTTCAGCCTAAAGTATTAAGCACATGGACCGATGTTCTGCAATTTCCAACTATCATTGTAGCCAGCCTGGTTGAAATGGGCACCCTGAGAAAATGTAGTAATTATTTCATAGTAACAAATTATATAAATAGATAAATAAATAATCACTGACAACCACCTACTACTTAAACCAACAGACATGGTGTGTGAAGGATGTAGTTCTACAATGCTATTGGATACAAAGCTATCTCAAAAAAGCAGTAACAAATAACAAGCAGGTTGCTAGGAGCACACAACACAAAACAAAACATACAAAGCTCAGACCAAACAAATAAACCTACATTCATTTATTATTCATTTTACATTTGTTACGCAAGAAAGTCCGGCTGAGCACAAAGGCCCCTTTTCAGTGGAGGCCTGAGGTGAAAAGCTCCAGTACATGCAGTACAAAAAAAAATCTTTTAAGTTATACATATGATAAGGCTCTTAAAAGTGACCTACCTAAACCACAAAGTTCTCCTAAATGTAACTTAAGGAACAAGTATCCTCCGCAACCTTACAAATACACATCAAAGGCAGCACCCGCCATGAAACATACATCTAAGAGTCACACTGACTCAATTCAAAACCCCTTAAGGCAAGCCAGTAAACAAATATCTCAGTCATAGGTGACACCATAATAAGACTCAACAATGCACCACTCACCAGGCTGTGCAAAGAGAGGGTCATGGTCAGTTGCCTATCAGGTGCCAGGATTCTTCACAACACATATGCACTCAAGTGCTTGCATTGTAAGTACACATATTACATAGTCATAGTACATGTGACTATAAAGGACTTGAGATATACATCACTGGGCAATATGATGAGACATGATGGAACTCTTCAAATATGTGCCTGAAGCAGCATTTTACCTAAAACAAGAATAATGCCACAACATGAGCAAAAGATTATTAATTTCAGAAATTAGCTTAGCTTCTGGTGTCATTCAATGTGGGTACAAAATCTATCTATCTATATGTATGTATGTATGTATACATACATATATATATATATATATATATATAGAGAGAGAGAGAGAGAGAAAGAAAGAGAGAGACATATATATATATATATATATATATATATATATATATATATATATATATATATATATATATATATGGGTCTACTTCAGAAGATCGACAGACCATTTGATCAACATTCATTTGGTCGACAGCTCATTTGGTCGACAACCAGTATTCAAGGCACATAACAGGTATTTGCCCCTCTCCCCAATGTTGTGCGACCCTGGAGTTGATATATATATATATATATATATATATATATATATATATAGTTAGGGGAGGTGTGGGGGCACCCCCCACATTGGGGGGTGTGGGGGGTGTAGCCCCCCACCTATTTTCATTTAAAAGCATGAAAATACAAGAAAAACTACACATTTTAAACAAAAATAGGTGGGGGGCTGTGCCCCCTACACCCCCTAACTA